>NC_056733.1:186986745-187094245 GCF_019279795.1 Protopterus annectens
CCCATCTCCTGTGATGTACTTTAACACTCCTGCATGTGGTAGAAGAGCTACACTTTAATGAAGATACTGGTACAGAGTTTCTTATTCTGAATGTGTTATACTATAAGAGTTACTTTTCTTGTCATCTCTATTGAGAAGAAATATGATGTAATACTTCGGTTATGAAAGCTGAAGACATGCATTCTGGCTGGCTTAAAAAGAACAGGACTATCAGTTCAGTAAGTGCAGTTAAATAACCTCTCTTAACCTGCTGAATAAAGACAGTGTCCTCTTTAAATATTCAGGGTGAACAGAGTTAATTGGTCTCTGCATGTTTCCTGTCCCAGTCGGTTGTTGACTATAAGAAGAGTTTTGCTGTTTGTCTCTTTTCTTTCAAATCAGAGTCTCTGAGTGAAACAATGATCCAAAACAAAGAGCCCTCATTAACAGATTCTTTTTGCTTTGAGGGGGTACTGAGAAATGGTATGTTTTGAGTTTCAGCCTCTGTAGATGGATGGGAAGGTGCTATTGAATTTCGTTGTGACTAATGTAGTTTATTGATATGTCTTTCAGTCTATTTTTCACTGTCTTACAATACAAAACCATGTTCCACAGTGAAGCACTGAAACTTTCTTTCTCAAGTAGACATCCCACTACTTCAGTTTCTGTATATAGTTTGTGAAGTACATTGCAGACGATGACTGTACAATTAGATAATATTCAGCAGTTCTTTGGAACACAAAATGTTCCATACTCAACTCAGGTTAGAAATTTTCTGAACTTTCCCACATTTTCTCTTTTTGCTTATTGTTTAAAAAGGTTTTTCTTTAGCAGTTCTGTGATTAATGTTTGAGAGCTACTTTTGTAGAGTGAAGAAATAGACTGATGAACTGATCAACCTTTTGGAAAATCTCTAGGGTAGATTTCATTGTCTGAGACAGAAAAACAACACAGAGAAACAAAAGTACTTTTATCAAAATAACTGAAGCACTTCTGTTTGAAACAGGAGCTTTTATGTGGTCATGGGAAATATAAGATAGTTGTCAGGTAATCATCAGGTAGTGAAAACTGAGCCACAAGAGTGTTGACAGCAGTCTATAACAGGTGGCTGCCATTTTGTCTGTGAATATATGCTGATGTTGCATCTTTAAAGGCAGATTGCTGGGGTCAGGAGTTGCAGAAAGTGTCATGCTTTATTTTAATATATATATATATATATATATATATATATATATATATATATGTACTGCTAACAAATCATAGTTTTAGGGACTTTTGCTGGAGGATTTGCTTGTTTAATATTTGTTAACCAGGTAGGTGGAGTGTTCCATAATCCCTTTCTGCCATGACCACAGCCAAAATGGCAACAATAACTTGCACAAAACATACAAAGGTCATGGAACAAATGATCAAAAATGTAATTAGAAAATAAATCTTAAAGTAAATGTATAGTAAGAAAGGCAAAGAAGCCAATAAATATCCAAGAAATATAATCATTTAAATTGTTGAGCAAGTAGAGTTGCAGCAGATCTTTTACTCCAATAGGTCAAATGCTGATGTGAAATCACAGATGGAAACTGAAACAATCCCTTTAAATAACTGCAGTACAAAAAATGACTGATTTAAAAATTGCAGAACACTGACTAAAATCATAAAAACAATTAAAAGTGTAGGCTTCCTTTTGATGTTCCCCATGTTTCCTCCTTAAAGGTCATGTAGTCTTTGGTGAGCTCTACTTCCTGGGGTAATCTGTTTAGTGAAGCTGGTGCATCTCTGGGGTAAGTTGTCCCTTAAGTGTGAGGTGGAAAGATGATCTCTGTAGACATATGACTCCAAGGCAATTCTGTCTCAAGGAATAAGGTGGCTTGGTTAGGCAAAATCTCATTGGCAACAGAGAACAGTAATCATAATTCAGAAGTTTGAATGTGAAAATGAGCTCTGGCAATGATTAGGAGATAGACGGTCTTAAACAGGGACAAGTAGTGGAAGTATTTTTCTGGGAACTAGGAAATAAAGTGATACATCTTATTATCAATGCTAAGTTGGAAGATGAGTACATAATGGGTAGGGCATAATTAAGTCTTGATTTAAGTATATTTAAACCTATGGCTAACTTAGGTCCCCTAGAAAGAGAAAGTATGCAAACTTAAACTGACTTAAGACCTTGTCCCCTCCTTAGCGAAGTTAAAGGAAAGTAACTGGTCAAGCAATACTATGAGATATTTTTGGTAGTCAACTTGCTGAAATATGTTTTCATGGTTAGAAATAGTGATTCTAGCATTGTCCAATAGTCTCTACTGAGTGCAGAAAACTATTATTATTATTATTATCATTATTATTATTATGGACATTAATTAACAAACTGCTGAACCCAGATCAAAACTCATAACCATCCCCAAATACACAAAGCCCAAAGGAGAAAATTGCCAACCATTTTAACTCCTACTTTATTCAAACAGTTATATCTGCAGCCCATAATAAATTTTCTCCCATCTTTATGGTCCAACCCAAACTAATAACCATCAGTCTATTTTCATTTCAAGCAGTACTCACAGGAGTTATCAAAAAAGTCTCCAAAAACATGCACTCACAACACTAGCCCCTGATAGCTTAACAGTTGAATTTCTTGAATATGCAACTGGAGCTACAGCATATCCTGTCTCAGTACTGAACAATTGCTCCATGTTAGAAAACAAGGTACCATTAAAATAGAAAAAATGATATAGTATATCTTTCCACAAGAGTTTCACCCCCACTGACTTTTCTCCCTTTAGACTAATTGCCATATTATCTGCATTATTTAAAATGTTAGCAAAATGTATAAACATTCAACTTTGGAATTACTTAAAAGAACACAAGCTCCCTCCAGCCAGCATGGTTTGTGTTCAGACCATGGCACTACCACAGATCTGGTTAACTGTGTTAATGCTGTTAATACATACAGAAACAAAGACAATTTGGTCTCTACATGCTGTCCAAGCTTTTGACACAGTGTCTCATCAGAAAAAGCTTGCCTCATTAGGACTTTCCAGTTCCTTGTTTCACTGATTTTATAACTACCTCTCTAATAGGACTCAAGCAGTAAAGTGACAAAATGACTCTTCCTCTTTCCTACCAATTAGTATAGGTGCCCCAAATGGATCTATATTAGGACCATTACTATGTACCTCTTCGTCAATGACCTTCACAATGCTGCCAGTCATGCAAAAATAGTTCAATATGCTGATAACTCTACCCTGATGTGCTCTGCCAAAACTCTCCCTAAATTCTCACCTTCACCTTACTCAGCAGTCACTCTCCTCTGTTGAAGCACGGCTAAAGGATGCACAGATCTTCTTCCACTCCACAAAAAACTAAATTAATACTTTTTATCCCCAAATAACGCAACACAAAAATCTAATTTCACTACCTCTGATGGCAACACAGTGACTGAATAGGTAAACAGAACATAATTACTTGGTGTTATTACTGATGACTAGACAACATTTTGCCACTGTATATCACAAACAATTTAAAATTTCAGCAAAAACTAGGTTCCTTATACAGAGTACAATATTTCCTCATTGATGCAGCTATTAAACACATATCCTAAACATTTGCTCTGCTATCTCTGCTCTGTGCTGCCCCAGTTTTCACAAATCTCCAAGCCTCACTGCTATTTAAACTGTAGCAATGCTATAATAAAACCTCCAGATTTGCTGCAAATCACCACTATTGAACTCACCACTGTCTGTCCCTCAAGGAACTGAACTAGGTGTAACTAATTATCTTACTCTAACTCAACTAATCCTGGTGTACAAGATCATTTGCAAGCCTGAAAACTGACTAGCTCTATACAACATTATACAACACTACTTCTCCAAAAGAGCTTTACATTCTAAAGACAATTCATTATTCAGCATAGCTAACCTCTCAGTAGTGCAGGACATTTCTTATACTCAGATAGCATTGTCAAACTATGGAATGATATCTATTAATCTATTAGATCTCTTCCAAATGTCATTTCCTGCATTACATGCAATGGTATGGGCCATTGTGTGGATCAATCAAAATGCTGGTTTGCACTGTAGCCATAATTTCACCATGCTCAGAAACACACATGAGTCACTAGGAATATTAGGCTGGCATGCAGGACCATTATGGCCACAAAAAAGTCATTCATTCCATCCTAATAATGCTTCCTTCCCCTCCTTTCAGGTGTTACACTAGTAACAATTAAAAAGAGGATTGTCACTGTAGGCTAATCTCCACTGAAGGCCATGGATCCCCCCATGAGGTAATGTGGGGTGCAGCAATTGGTATAGTTGCATATGAATAGTGATAGACTAGAGAGAGGAGGATGATGGTTGGTAGAGTTTTGTGATGGAGGAACAGCACCTTGGAAAAAAATCTTCATCCAGTTTTGCTTGTTCGTCTGTTGAGCCTCCCTTAGCTACAAAGAAGTTATACAATTCTTACAAGGTATTTTGTATTTAAACCTCAAGATATCCAGTGGTTCCCACTTAAAATATAAATTTTGTTGCTGACTTTACCTATCTTTCAGTCAATCAATGTTACATACTTAAAATGTCGATCTTGTTGTTACTTCAGCTAGAAGGATTTCTGAGGTACAGGCCTTAATGTTTAAAATGCTTCACACGATATTCTACAATTAAAACATCTCTTAAAAAACAAATCCGTCCATCATACCTAACCTTCAGTCTGTCTGTTCAGCTTTCAGTTTTTATTCCAAACAGGATAGTAAGGGAAGAAGCCTGACTGTTTTATATACAGAAGACAAAATGCATTAGATAGCTTTATCACTTGTTTACCCTCTTTATGAAAGGAACACAGAGGGCAGCACGTAACAAATAGACCCAGTGGTTAGCTAATTATATTGCTTATTGTTATCATAAGTACAATGAGACATTATCTGGTAAGGTTATAGCTCAATTGTACAAAAATATAAAATCCAAAATGGCTCCTAGTGTTGGTGTGTGGGCTTTCTAAATCCAGTGGAGGCAATCCTGCTCCCCTGGGACCTACAAGTGAAAGTAAGGAAGAAAAAGCCAATTATGCTGGTAGATTCTGTTAAATATCAGTGTGCAGTGTAGTTCTCACAGCCCGACTATTTTTCAAAAGTTTCTATCTAAAATATTAAAATAAAAACACAGAATAATCTGAATTTTTCCTTAATTTGCATGGTTTATTGAGTTTCCTTATGAACACTTTTGTGCAGTAGACTTCATCAGATAGGTTATAGTTAGTAAGTAGTATGGGTCTGCAGGAATGAGTAAATATTGGATGAGTAAGAATTGGATGCTCTAATTAAATCAAAAGGTGCTTCAACAAGGAGGGTGTGCACATTTATGCAACCAGCATATTCAACGTTTTTTATTTTTTATATTTTTTCCTCTAACAGGTTATAGGTCACATTAAAGGTGGGAAAAGTTTTGAAATGATTTATTGTGGCCTCGTTTTTTATATCACAAAAAACTGGCATTTTAACAGGGGTGTGTAAACTTTTTATAGCCACTGTATATATATATATATATATATATATATATATATATATATATATATATATTGGATACATGACGGTAAGATGGAGGTTGGAAGTGGATAACAAAATGGTAGGGAGGGGGCTGGACATCCTATGTATTCAGGAGAAAAGATAGAAGGCAACGCAACAATGCCACTTAGCTTGGGATCCAGAGTCTATTATTCAGAGGAGGAGGACAGGCTAGAAATGGTGTACAGACAGTTTTTTGGTCTCACAGAGGGGTTCCCAATGGGAGTGGGCATGCACCAGGATGCAGTTCTGAGCCCAGTACTGTTCATACTGTGATGGACTACATTAGAAAAAGGTCGGGGGGAGAAGATCAACAAAGTTGCTGCATGCAGATGATGTGGCATTACAGGCAGACTCTGAGCTAGAACTTCTGCAAAGGATAGGAGAATGGAATACAAAACTGAAGGCACATAGGGTGAAAAAAAGTACATATAATACACTTGTAATGCAGCAAATGGTGAAGTTCAGAAAAAAACTGAGAAATGAGACAGAAGGCAAAATAGTGCAGCAGGTTAACAGCTTCAAGTACCTGGGAATGGTGGTGGAGGAGAAGGGAAATCTGAATGAGGAGTTCAAAGCTAGAATCAGAGGGGCTGCAGCCAACTAGCACAAAGTGTTAGGGGGTATATGACAGAATAATGCCAAAGAAGCTGAAAAAAGCAAGTTGTACAAAACAGTGGTGTGACCAGCATTACTGTATGGTACAGAAACCTGGGTAGTGAAAGCACAGCTGCTGAGGAAGATAGACGTGACAGAGGTGAAGTGCCTGAGAAGAGTGGTTGGATGTGAACTGTGGGGCAGACAAAGAAATGAGGACATAACAGCAGAAGCCATAGTATCTCCAACTGCATAAAAGGTCAAAGAGAACAGATTACAGTGGTTTGGGCATGTGTGCAGAAAAGCAGAAGACAATCTGGTGAAGAAGATTTGGGACAAAAAGGAAGAAGGCAAGAGGAAACAAGAGCATCTAGCAAAGAGGAGAATGGATTGTGTGAGTGAAGACCTGTGACAGTCAGGGGTGAGTGTTGAAGAACAGAATAATGACATCGAATGGAGGAAGATGGCAACAGTTGATATGATACCCTGACCCCATGTAGAAAATGGAAAAAAGGGGTTGATTTTATATATATATATATATATATATATATATATATATATATATATATATATATATATATATATATGGGTTTCCGTGAAAAGACTGAAATCACACTTAACTGAATCCAAAATAACCCAAACAACAACATTGAAGTTGCAAAACACCGAGATGTCATATGAGCTAATTTGGTTACAGGGAAAATGAACACTTGGCCAACAGCAAAAGAATAACAGAAAGTATTATATCAAACACACCCAGATGGGGGGGCTACACCCCCCACACCCCCACTACTAAATATACCAACTCCGGGATCACACTACAGTGGGGAAAACAGCAAAGTTCACAATGTTGGCCAACCATTCGTTTTCCCTGTAAAATAATTCATTCATTTGATGTCTCAGTGTTTTTCAACTTTGGTGTTGTCACCTTGGTTATTTTGGATTTGGGTAAGTGGGATTTCAGTCTTTTCAAGTAGACCCTTATATATATATATATATATATATATATATATATATATATATATATATATATATATATATGTGTGTGTGTGTGTGTGTGTGTGTGTGTGTGTATATATATATATATATATATATATATATATATATGGGTCTACTTCCAATTCGCTAAGTCCCATTTGACTGAGATCAAATGACTGAAATTTCATTTCACTGACACTTCATTTCACTGACAGTTCATTTGACTGACAAGTATTATTGGCAAGAAAATGGAATATGCCCCCTTCCCCACTGTAGTGCGACCCTGGAGTTAGAATATATAGTTGGGGGGTGGGGGGCACAGCCCCCCACAATGGGGGGTGTGGGGGGCCACTTACTTTTCTTTTACTGAGCAATATTATATCAAAACTTAACAATATCATATGAAATGAAGTGGGGGCTGCACCCCCCACCCCCCAACTCTATATTCTAACTCCAGGGTCGCACTACAGTGGGGAAGGGGGCATATTCCATTTTCTTGCGAATAATACTTGTCAGTCAAATGAACTGTCAGTGAAATGAAGTGTCAGTCAAATGAAATTTCAGTGAAATGGGGTCAGTGAAATGAAAGTTAGTGAATTGGAAGTTAGGTGAAATGAAGTAGACCCATATATATATATTTATATCATTGCATCAGTGGACCCAGACAATATCCCAGGATGCCTTCTAAATATCATGAAACATGACCTATCAGGGCCTCTGGAATTACTATTGAATTAAAGCCTCCAAACAGGCTTTGTGCCTCATGAATGGAGAAAGGCAACAGTCATCCCTCTGCACAAAGGTGGGCCTTCTACAGACCCTGAAAACTACAGACCCATAAGTCTCACTAGTCTTGTATGAAGGGTTGCCAACTTTTCATGTCAAAAATTCTGGACATGTATGTGAAAGCAAAATGCATGTACTTTTGGTACACTGTCCCCTCCCACGCAACCATTCCAGTGTCACATTACTTGGCTATTTCTCCATTTCTTCCCAGTTGCCATAAACACTGTTCAAAACTCTCAGTGTGCATACTGTTTTCTACTTTACTTCTACAATGATTACAGAGATTTGGATTTAATTTAAAACTTTTATTTCAAATTTTCTAGCAGATACACTAATAGACATTTGATAAAGTAATACAGTCTAACAATGAAAACAGACTTGGCATTAAAACTTTTTCTGCTTTTGAAACTCAGATTCACTGACACAGCATTGGAACCCACATTCAAAGAAAATGCATCTGGCCAGTGGTGGATTAAGTTTACCTTTGGGCTGTTTTCAAATCAAAGGCCCCATGCACACATTTTTAGGACCATACAAAAGTTCTTTGATTTACCTTCCTGATTGTAGCAAATTATAATATATAATAATCAAATCATATCCCTTGCATAATACAGCAGCACTTGTTAGAGCATGTTTTAAATGTATAGTTTTGAACATTTTTCCAGTAAGCAATTAAACAAAACATATGAACCTTCTTCTTCTGGCTTTTCTCTGTTAGGGGTTGCCACAGCGGATCACCTGTCCGCTCATGATTGGGAGTGGAGTTTTACCAGCCCGGCACCCAACCTTCCACAGAAGACACACACATGCACACACTCACACCTAGGGCCAATTTAAAATGTCCAATCCACCTACAGCATGTCTTTGGGATGTGGGAGGAAACCGGACCAAACCCACGCGACCACAGGGAGGACATGCAGATTCCGCACAGAAGGCATCTCAGCCGAGGATCGAACCAGAGAGCCTCTTGCTGTGAGGCAGCAACGGTAACCGCTGTGCCACCATGGCCGCCTGCCCAACTGAGAACATTTCAACCATAAAAGTTGACTCAAACTTCTGTCATTACAATCTACCAATATCAGTCAATATACATAGTGTATGCAGAAGTAAAAGTCATCTGAATAATTCGACATTAAAGAGATCTGTAACTAATGAAAAGGTTACTGCTAGCAAACACGTTTATATTTTAGTATTTCATCTACAAATTCAGTGCCTGATCTGTAACTAATGAAAAGGTTACTGCTAGCAAACAAGTTTATATTTTAGTATTTCATCTACAAATTCAGTGCCTGCTGACCTTGAAGAATAAATTGCCTATGTTACATTAAAAAATGGTAAGCTGGTAGTATTGCAATAAGGAATGGATGGCAAACTGAAAACAGGTTCATTAAGTCCCTAAGAAATATTGAAGTTTGAAGAAGTGCTTGATGGTTTAGATAAAAGATAATCCTCCATTCTGGAGAAAATCCTGTTTAGCTACACTCTGAAATTCAACTCTGAGAAGCACAGTACTTGCATGATTTAGTTTATTTCAAACAAAGCAAAGCTAGCAAAAGAATTAAGTACAACAACCTAGCAGAATTTGTTACAATACATATAACGCAATTCTTTCATTCCATTTGCATGTTTCCATAAAATGCCCCAAATACCAAGGGTCTTTGCCAGCTGTTGTCATCAAGTAATTCAAAAAAGCCTCTGCTAGAGAGTAATATTTTTCAGTGCTGAGTATTTACAATACAACACAGTTTCTGGCTCAGTAGCAGTGATGAAAAATAACTTATTTTGGTGTGCTCTGCTTCGCTCCTAATGCAGGAAGGTATGTATTTCTAGATTTCTTAATAAGCATCCAGAAAGGGAGATATCTAATGTAAACAATGTGCCGACTGAGATCTTAACAATAATCCCTTCACCTTGAAAAACAAATAACAGACTGAAGGCAAATGTATGTATTAGCCATTTGTACAGCTCACTAAATGCTAAAAATCTGTGTAATGATGAAGCTGTCTACCAGGCAATTAGTTAGCTTTTAGCAGTTCACATAAGAATGAACAGAAGTTACAAAAATTTGACCAGGTAAAGAAATATGCTGAACTCTCATTTAATGCAGTCTAGGCAATGACAGCACAACTGAAAAAGCATACTATGTCTGGGTACTGCTTCATATTTACAGAACAATGCCACTGTGCCAAGTACTGAGCAGTTCTGCACTTTTCAGCTTAACCTGCCCCTGAAAAAAAATGAACATCTGTATAATAGATATTAGCACAGGTTTGAAGGGGTTAAGAGGTGAACCTCTGCCTTCAAGAGCTAAATCCAAGTTAAAGTGTATATAAGTGAGAGTGGGGAGCTTTGAGCAGCCTATCTGTCCCTGGAGGAGTGGTCTCTGCCCTGAAACTAGTAGCTTATTGGCCGTTTTGGGTCAATTCCTATCTCTTTCAGTTTCCCTGCTTTAAAACTCGCATTTGCGTAGTTTTGCGCGATTTTGCGCATAGCACAGCATTGGGCAGTGCTGCTTAAATGGGTTTAAACTATTCCCGGCTCCACAAAGTCTGCTCTTCACTTTTTCCCTTAGAACTGTTCTAAATCTCAAGGTAAGCACTCTATTTTTATTCTAAAGCCCTGCAGTTGCTCGTATAAGTAATCTTATAAGTAAGCACTAATAAACTAAAGCACTACACCCTCTTATACTCCCTTTAAGTACTTGGCTCCCTATTGGTCCTTTTTGATCACTCAAAAAGTAGTTCCTTATACTATTCTGGCATGTCCAAAAGTCAGTTTCGGGTTTACTCTCCAGTCCAGCTGGTGAATCTGGGAATCTTGAGGCAATGTTACAACTGCCTTATGTACACAGACCACCCTCTCCACCTCCCAACAAGCTCAATTATATGTGAGAGATGCAACTATATAGCCAAACTGGAGGCTGAACTCTCTCAACCCAGTACTGGTGCAGCCAGTCAGGAGGAGAAGGTAACCACACACACCACAAATCCAGTCTCACATAGACCTATCGCAACAGCAAACCAAACACATAAACACACAAAAACATACTTGGAGGCTCTAAATAAAAATCTGCCCAAGCAGCAGAGACCTCCAAAGCAGACATCCAAGCAACCACTACCCCACAACAATACCCACATACCACATAGTTCACAATGTCAATGTGCCACACAGTCACAGCCCTTAAGGCTAAACAACACACCTAATACACTTGTAATAGGTGAATCTATTGTCAGACACACTGGCATCCCACTCGCCAGGCTGAACAAGGAGAAGGTCACTGTAAGCTGCCTGTCAGGTGCCAGGATCCGCCACATAACACAAGCACTCAGGTCACTCCAAAGCAAGTACAAATATGACTCCGTCATTGTCCATGCTGGTGTGAATGACCTGAGATGTACCTCCCTGGACTACATGAAAAGAAACATGGAGGAGCTCTCTGATCATGTAGCCCAGGCCGGTATGACCCTGACCTTGAGTAGCATCTTACCCTCACCAAGAATGATGCCACAGTATAAAGACAAAATGATCAATTTTAACAATTGGCTAAAGTATTGGTGTCATTCAAAGGGGGTCCAGTGTCTGTCAACCTGGGATGACATGCTCAACAAGCCACATTGCTTTGCTAGGGACGGCTTGCACCTGTCACCCCTGGGCTTTCGAATACTGGCTAAGGCTCTTGCCACCCCCATAGTGCCTTTTTTAGGCAAGGCTCAAAAGACAAACCCACCTCCATAGACAACACAAGGAAAAAGAAACTAAGGGTAATGCTGCTCAACTCCAGACGTCTAAACCTCAAGATGCACGCACTCGTGGCTCTCCTCAGTATGGAAAATATTGATATCTGTGCAGTAACAGAAACCTGGTTCAAGGCTCCCGAGAGCACCCCAGCACTACCAGGTTATACCTCATAACATGCTTTTCATCTCCAAAACTCAGACCAAACCACAAAAAGAGGGGGAGTATCCATATTCATCAAAGATACCCACACCTCCAGGTTAGTGGTACTGCACGAAGCATCGGAGACCATCAATGTGCAACTAACAGTGGGCAAAACTGCCTTTCAGTTTGTAGCCTGCTACAGACCACCCTCCCAAACTCAGGAACCCCACTCGGCTTTCCTGAGAACACTGGAGAATATGAAGGTCTCTCCAAACACCATTATACTGGGTGACTTCAACTAACCAAACATAGACTGGGAGCACTACTCAAGCCCCAACACCCTCGCCCAACGGTTCCTAGAATTTATAAACTCAAATGTTATGGAACAACTGGTCACCACTCCCACAAGAGGGAAAAACATATAGGACCTGATCATCACCAACATGGGGACTCTATGTTCCATATCAGAGGTATACCCCTCATTGGTAAGATCTGACCATAAATTAATCTCACTGGACATCCATATCCCGTCCCCACCCCCAGCCAAGGAAACCACAGTGAAGAACTTCTCAAAAGCAAACTTCACACTTCTCAGAACCAAGGTGGAATCCTTCAAAGCCCCCGGGCCAGTGGAAAATACAGCTCAAACCGCAGAATCCTTTACAAACACATTCTATGGACACCTACAGGAATGCATGGATCATGCTATCCCAAATAAAACCAAGACTCACTCCTCCAAAGGCAGGAGACCTGTCTGGTGGACCCCAGCCATAAATAAGCTATACAACAGAAGGAGGAAGCTACTATATGATAGAGCAAATTCCCAAAAAGGGAAGGCATCTCTGATCAGTACTAGCAAGAAACTACAATCCCTCATAAAATCATCTAAGGCCAGCTTCAAAAGAAAAATTGCACAAGACGCTAAAGATAATCACAAGGCCTTCTTTAGTTATGCCAGGAACCTGGGTGGCAACTCCCAGATATGCTCTGAGTTAGTGCAAAATGACAAAAAATACACTGAACCCACAAACATTGCCAACATCCTGGCAGACAGGTTCAGTGCAAACTCCCCCCCCCTTCCCCCCCAAAAGAGCAGATGTCTGTCCCAACAGAGTGTAGCCTCCCTGACATCACAGATGTACAGGTGAGAGCTGCCCTCTCCAAAGCAAAAAACACAGCATCAATGGGACCGGACGGTGTCCCGGGCTGTGTCTTACACGAGCTCCAAGAAGAAGTGAACCCTCACATAAAGTCACTGTTCAATCTCAGCCTTACTACAGGATATGTACCCAAGGAATGGCATACAGCAACAGTGGTCCCACTCTATAAAGGTGGTGCCACAATGGACCCCGGAAACTATTGCCCTATAAGCCTGAATAGCCTGGTCTGCAAAGCTATGGAGCGTATCATCATGGAACTCATAAACAAAGACATTGGGAACCTCCAAACACTGGATCCTACCCAATTCGGCTTTGTTAAGTCAGATCTTGCCTCTTGAACCTGGTTGACTTCTTTGAAACAGTCACCAAGGCCATAGATGAAGGGAAGGTAGTACACACAGCCTACCTGGACCTCGCAAAAGCCTTTGACACAATACCCCACTCGGGCATCATAAATAAGCTCACAAGCTTAAATATTAACCCCTCTGTCACAAGATGGGTTGCAAATTGGCTCAGGGATAGAACCCACATGGTCAGAATTGCAGGTGCCATGTCAGACTGTAAACCAGTTACAAGTGGCGTCCCACAAGGCTCAGTTCTGGGACCTCTCTTGTTCGGTATATATTTCTCTGAGGTACAGGCTAACACGGGAGGACTATGGCTGACCAAGTTCACAGATGACTGCAAACTGGGTGCCATAATCGACTTGCCGACTGACACAAGCATCCTCCAAAAGGCCATGGCCTAAAGCTAAATGTCAAAAAGTGCATAGTCATTCCCTTTGGGAAAAACAAAGTGCCCACAAATTACCACATAGGTGGTAATCCATTAAGTACGGAAGAAGTAATTAGGGATTTGGGACTCAAGTAGATAGCAATCTCTCCTTTGACAATCATGTTGCCAAAGTGGTTAGAAAGACCTTCTATATAGCCCACCTTATCATGAAACGGTTCAAATCTAGATCAAGAGAGGTCATTGTGCCCCTCTACTCATCACTCATCAGGCCCATAATTGAATACAATGCCACATTTGGGATGTACTTTACCCGACACCTGCAGCAACTGGAAATACCCCAAAAGTACCTCACCAAGAGGATCAAGGGACTCAAACAGATGCCCTATGCAGTTAAGCTAAAGAAACTCCAGCTCTACTCAGTTGCGTACCGCCTACTCAGAGGCGATCTGTGCCTGAAGTATAAAGCCATGTCCAACCCAGAATTAATGGACATGCTCCACCTCAGGAAATCCAAATCCCTTAGAGCTACACGCTCCAGGGACTTAAACCTCAGCACAAAAATAAATAGGACATGCTGGAGGGACAGATTCATATCCCAGAGGCTCCCCTCACTCTGGAACAAAATCCCAATCCATGTTAGGCAGAGCCCCTCAATGACCCTCTTCAAGAGAAATCTTGATGAGTGGATGGGAGATCATAGGTTTACCCCTGGGATCTCTTCTGTGTTCCTACTGGACAGAGGCACAGTAAACTAACCTTAAAAGGGCTATCTTCTGTGACTTACTATACAGAGGCACAATCAACTAATCTAAAAGGGTGGCGAAACCCAAAAATACTCTGGCTAGGCTTATAAATGTCCTAGAGCAGATAGCCTAGTATCAACCTATGAACCTATGAACCTATATATATATATATATATATATATATATATATATATATATATATATATATATATATATATATGGGTCCCCTTGACTTCATCGACACGCCGAAACACTGACGCTAAGAAGACCGACACAAGAAGACCGACAAGACAGATGATCGACAATGTGAAATCCTGACAGCCAAAACACCGACATGGGCAACGTTTGAGCGCGAGTCGGTAAGTGTGCGATAGTGAGGGATTTAGCGTTAGGGAGCGGACAGTTAAGTGTGTGCTAGTGAGGGATTTAGCGTTAGGGAGTGGACAGGTAAGTGTGTGCTAGTGAGGGATTTAGCGTTAGGGAGCGGACAGGTAAGTGTGCAATAGTGAGGGATTTAGCATTAGGCAGCAGACAGGTAAGTGTGAGATAGTGTGGGATTTGGGGTTAGGGTGCGGGAAAGGTGAGTGTGCGGTAGTGACGGACTTTAGGTGTAGTGGTGGGTTAAGTGAGTTAGGGTTAGGGTGCGGGTAGGGTAAGTGTGCGATAGTGACGGAATGTAGGTTTAGTGGCGGGTTAAGTGAGTTAGGGTTAGGTGGGTAGGGTAAGTGTGCAGTGTCGGACCTTAGGGTTAGGGTTTGGGTTAGTGTTAGTGCATGTATAGTTGTGTGTTATGTGTAGTTTACGTTTTGTGTGTCGGTGTTTTGGGTGTCGGTGTTATGGTGTTCTGTTTTGTGAGTTGTCAGTTTTGTGCGTTTTCAGTGTTTGGTGTCGTTGTTTTGAGTGTCGGGTTTATGGCGTGTCGGTGTTGTGATAGGGATCCATATATATATATATATATATATATATATATATATATATATATATATATACATATATATAAACTATCTTTCGGCTTTTCGGCTTTACCTGGTTAGGGGTCGCCACAGAGGAACTCCGGTCCACTAATGATTAACAGTGAATTTTTATGGTGCCAAGTTGCCAGCCCGGCAACTTTACATGGTTGAATGATATGCGAGTGATCGAATGTTGTGCAATTAATGTCAATGTGTGTGTTTGTTGAATGGAGGTGTTGTGTATGGGGTTCGGCATTAAGGGTTAAGAGTGTGTGTGTGTGTGAGATCATATGCAGGTTAGGGTAAAAGTTAGGTAAGACAACAGATTTACGGTTGTACAAGTGTATGCAGGTTTCAGTTAGGGTAAGGGTTAGGTAAGGGAATAGATTTAGTGTCTGTGTTGTTGCATGTGAAATGTGCCCGAGCCTGTCTTGTTTAGTGAGAGTGTCACTTAAAGGACTTTTCTAAGGTAAAGTGCACAGTTAGGGTTAAGGCAGGGGTAGAATTAGGGTTATCAAGTATTAAACATGTGGTGCATGGAGGCAGAAGACCTCTGTAGCCCCTGGTATTACTTTACCGAATGTCAGTACTACAGGTGCCAGTTAAATTGCGGATCCCAATCCTATTGATTTGGACTTCAGCAATGCTGTCCACTACTGTGCAACCCTTCTTGATCTCAATTCTGGTGCTGTGATTTGAAGCATCAGTGCCAGTACCAGGATTTCTGATGATAGAGCCAACACTGGTGCTTCTGTCATTGTTGCTGCTGTCAGGGTTTACAGTGTCAGGTTTATCCCCTGGTCTTCAGGTACTTTCCTCAAAACTGACTACTGTAGCCTTAACACTGTTGATATCAGATGTCATGTCCTTCTGGACTTGATACTAGGGCAATCAAGCCAGCTGGGCAGTTCATACAACAAGGTGAGGGTCCCTCTGAACTTTTGCAATTCTCCCTAGCCTAGTTGTACACAATATAAGTCATATTTGTTTCTGACTCACAGTCCCAGAGAAACTCCAAAAAGCCTTTCTAAGGATAAGAATACTGAGTTCCACATGGCCTTCTCAGTGGAAGACATGGATGAGGAGGAGAAGGACTGTAACTCCTCATTCTCACACCAGAAGACTCCACATCTCAGGAAGTATTTGCAGCTCATGCAACAACACAGGGCTGGCCTGCTGCCTTCATAGCTTCTTCCCAGCTTAGACTGCAGAATGTGTGCATCTTTTCCTCATTTTATTTCTTTAGGAACATTGCCAGGGTGGCTTAGAAACACAAATATATGGTAGCCCTAGTTCTAAAGAAGTCTGACCATGTATTTTGGCTCCCCAACAAGTATGCTACAACCAGAGTGTCCATGCACTGAACAGGAAGTCATGTAATGGACAGATTTGAGAAGCATCATATTATTTTGGGGAACATTAAATTATGATATGCATATGGTGCATTTCCAGAGAGATCAAAATGAACCAAAAGCTAGAAAAGTTGCAGCTAGGCCACTTGAGGACTCCATTTCAATACTCTGGATGGCTCTTTTTTGAGTAAGAGGTTTAACATCTCCTTCTTCCTGCTTGTTACTAACAGAATGTGGAGCCAAGCAAGTGTAAGAAGTAAGTTAGGGTAATAAAATGAATTGAGTATCACCTGGATGCTATTTCCCTCACTCACCTATCCTTGGTTACCTTTTTATGATGCAGTCAAGTAGATTAAATTGAAACCCCATCTGCCTCTAGACTGGAATAGTTGGGCAAGTATTCAAGACATCTGCTGCTGCTTGTCTTTGTTTGCTTCTCTTAAAGTTTGCAAAACTTTCTTAGATGACACTTTTTACACTGGAACCCAACCATTTGAGATGTTGTTATACCGCAGGACAGTTACTTCATACTAGAAAAAACTTTAATTTCCTACTTTTGAACTGTTCACTGTATAGACTGTGCTTGCCCTGGAAGCCTTTTTTTGTGGCCATTGCTTCCACCAGAAGGATCTGTGAGAACTTCTTTCTTAATGTACAGTGAAGACAAGGTGATGGTTAGAATTAATCCTGCCTTTATTCCAAAGGTGTTTGCAGAGACCAATTTAAACAAACTCATAAACCTGCTTGCTTTCTTCCAACAATATTCCATTAGTAAGAAGTACCTCCTATATTATATAGATGCCCGAAGCAGCTGAAGATACACATGGACAGGACTTAGTCTTTTCACAAAGATTACCAATTATTTGCTTTCTTTGCAAAGCCTGTATTTGGTCAAATGTTTCTGAGTTCATCCTTTGTAGCTGGTTAGCTAGATGCATTCAGTACTGTTATTTAAACCATGGTTAAGTCCTTGCCTGCAGACCTCAGCACTCCTGCTGCTGCAGCTACATCTGCTTGCATTTTCCATACAACGCCCTTAGATGAGATCTGTAGAGCTCCATCATGATCTTTCATTTACAGCTCTGCAATGTCCTACAAGCTTCACATGATGGTCAAGTCCATGTCTTACCTTTGGACCAACACTATCCCTGGCATTTTCCCACAGGTTCATAGGTTGTTAGATTAATTGATTATTACTATTAGATCTGGGTTGAAACCTAGCTAGGCAATACCTTTTACATGTTTTCACTTTCTGTGTGGGTCTGAGGTTGTCAGTCCAGTGGTATATTTGCAGTTACCCATGCATTCATCCAATTACCATGTAAAGACAGTTAAGATGCTTGTTTGTTTAATTTGAAGGAGAAATCTATTCCAGAGGTTTGGAATTCTCTCAGAGAGGAATATATTCCATCAGCAGGTTTTGTTTATGTTTCTGTAGAACTTTAGGTCTTCAGTATGGGTATTTGTCATGTTGTATGGTTTGTGAATATGCAGGAGGTCACACAGAACAGGTCATTTGAGATCTTATGGGTCAGGCAGATGTTACCTTGCAGGATTCTGTATGAGATCTAGAATGATTACCCAAGAAGGTTAGGTACTCTCTCTTGCTGGATACAGACTGTGGACCTCTTCTTACCAGATATAAAAGTTGTGTAGTTACCATAATGATAGCACTGTTAGGAGGAGGCTCATCCTCTTTGATATTCCATTCCTTCATCCCCCACATTCAGAGATCTGGTCAGGAGTCTTATTTCCTTCTCCTCTGTTTTTTCTGTTTGCTGTTCAACACTGTTAATTGAAGACCTGCAGAAACAAACGTGCGGTGCATGATGGGGGAGGGGAGGGTCCTGGCAATTTGGGAAAGTTTTACCTGTAAGTGGTCCAAATGCATGCGGCATCAGTACATCTACTCACAGAGGATGAATTTCATCTTACAGATCTGTTGTTAAATGCATACATCTTATTTTCATTTAGAAATTAGAATATTAAAATGAGTACTAACACTTAAAGCAGTTGGGTATATGTAATTTATCTCAGTTGGTTGTAAATTAGGAAAACTGTAAGCTTCATCCCACAGGAAAAAAAAAACATACTTAGGATAGCAAGCTAGACAGCTGAGTGAAAAATCCAACATGGAGTCCACAATGCAGTCTGATGAAGAGTTTTTTTTTCAATGTCAACTATTTTCTTTAGAAAATGTCCATCAGTGCTTTTGCTATACCATTTGAAAGCAGTGTTAGTAGCACAATAGGTAGTATACTTGTCTTTGGTGCAGAAGGCTCTGTTTTTTTCTCCCATATCATGTAGATGGGTTGCTGATACTACAGTGTATTCTAAGGGGGGATGGTGATACTCCTGTGTGTGTTCTCCTTTGGGTGAGATGCTTAGTAGCTATGAACCTATTGGTTTGTCAGTCATTACCTACATTAGTATTACCAGCTTACTATGTTTTTTTAATTTAACATGGGCAATTTATTCTACAAGGCAGCAGGCACTGAATTCGTAGACGAAACACTGAAATATAAAGTTGTTTGACAGCAGTAATCTCTTCATTTGTTACGGATCTCTTTAATGTGGAACTATTCAAATGACTTTTACTTCCACAGAGATTGTGTATATTCACTGATACTGGTGGATTGTAATGAGTAAGTCTGAGGGGCCTTTTATGGTTCAAATATTCTGAAATGGGTAGTTTCATCATTATTAGTTCATATGTTTTGTTTCATAGCTTACTGAAAAAATGATCAAAACTACAAATTTAAAACACACTCTAAGAAGTTGTTCTGTATTATACAAGGAATGCAATGTAATACTATCAGGAAGGTGAAGCAAAGATCATGTGCATGTATGCATGGTCCTAAAAATGAGTGCAAGGGGTCTATGGTTTTAAAATAGCCCAAAGGTTAACTTAATCTGCCACTGGCCAGATGCATTTTCTTTGAATGTGGGTTTCAATGCCTTTTCAAGAGCAGATAGTTTATTGCTCATGCTAATTCTGTTTTCATTGAGACTGTATTGTTTTGTTTAGCAAATGGCTGTCAGTGTTTGTGTTATACAATTTAAATTAACAGTTTTAAATTAAATCAAAATATATGCAATCATTGTAGAAGTAATGAAGAAAACAGTATGCACACTGACAGGTTTGAACAGTGTTTATGGTAACTGGAGAGACATAGCCAAGTAATGGAACACTAGAATGCTGCAGGGGGTGGTGGGGGGATGGTGGTGCGCAATGCATTACCCTGCCTAGGATCTCATTTGACTATGATCTGGATCTGGAATAGATTACCAAATTATATTAAAGAAAGCGCTAGTTTAGATGTTTTAAGAACAACTTGAACACCTATGTAATTGATTATTTGGTTTACCTCCATATGGCCGACTGGTGGATGGTCGAACCCGCATGTCCGAAACGAGTGGGGCAAAAATCTACATTTGCGAATGTAGATGTTGCGAATTGCAAACCCACGCCCCCTTTTCGACCCATGTCAGCACTCGTTTTGGATGTAGAGAGGTCAGAAATGTTGTATTCTGTGTTTTTTGTGATATTCCAACCGTTCGACATGCCAAAATTCACTAAAGAAAGTTGGACATTCATGGGCTCGAACTCTGTGTGTTCGACTAGATGGTGGTAAACTGATTTTTCTTGTATACTGACAGGCTAAGGGACATTATTGCCTGTGCCTTCAAATTACTACATTATCTACAGGACAATATTTGATCCACTGTGTTTCTGCAGTGTATCTTCAAGAAATGGCCTGCTGTCAATTAAAAGTCCACAGAAATATGCTTGTATCTTCCATTCAAGTAAAGATTGGCTTTGGCCAGCCTAAAAATAAAGTCTTCAGTGTTCATTGTATGCCTGTCTATGTCCCCAGTCACAGCCTGATGTAATGTCTGTAGACGGTCATTGATCATGTTCCTTTATCCTACCTCACTCCCAGGCTGGGGTCCACAGGACAGATAAAAGGTATGGTCTTAGAATTATCAGTCTTTGCCTGTGGATTGCACCAACAGGGACACCTGCATATGATAGGCATAATTTATAGGTACCTGGACATTTATTGGCTTTCAAAGAGACAGTACCCATTAACATCAGAATGCATGCCTGCTTCCTTAACCCATTATATTTTGAGACTTGCATACCTTACAGTTGCCACTGTATTCTCACTGGCTTCTACAGTAGATCCAGTCCTTTTCTGCAGAATGCAAGCCTTCAGCAGCTGCTCACTGCTGTTGCTCTTTAGATAATTCTGATAAATCCCATCTATTCAGAGTAAACATGGGTGGCCATTATTCAAGGTGGAAGTCCTGGCAGAACTTGTATTTGTTTTAATGAAATGTAGCCCTATGAATCATATGTAACAGTATTACAAATTTATGTGGCTGGTGCTCTTTCTCACGTTAGTGTAGTTGTTAGTTGCATTGTGTATAATTCTGTGCTCCTTGCTTCTCAGTATTGCAGAACTTACTGCTCAGGCATTATTTTGTCATATGTTGTTCACTTTTGACTTATTCCTTGAAAGTGTAATTCAGGTACCATTGTTGTACTTAAAAGCATTAAGTATGATTCTGCACAGTAGTACATGTAGAAATATATGGCCTTGCAGGTGTATACACACACACACACACACACACACACACACACACACACACACACACACACACACACACACACTGCTTAAAAAGTGTGACAATTGGAGGCAGCATGAAATACTTTTCATTTTGAGCTGAAGATAAAATGCTGATATCCTTACTGTGTGATGTTTTGCTTTTAAAAGAAGACAGCCTGAGGCATACTAATCTAATTTCTTTTTGTAGTTTTTTTGCATGGTAGCAAAGCTATGATTATCAGATGTGTTCTTCTTTTTATTTTATTCAGAGGTTAACAATTTGGGGAATTTGGTTATCCTGGAGTGTGTATTAAGCGTGCTACAGAGTGCTGAATGGTAACGAATCACATATAACAAAAGTACATTACATCACCAGTAACTAAAGAGAGCTCAGGCTAAGGGAAACTGTTACTCTTTGAGAGTGTGTGTGTGTGTGTGTGTGTGTGTGTGTGTGTGTGTGTGTGTGTGTGTGTGTGTGTGTGTGTGTGCGCGCGCGCACGTGCGCTTATGTGTCTGCTGCACTTCCTTGTGCTTTTCTGTATGCTTTATGTGTACACATCTTTCCACTTGGGCAAAGGTTAAAAGAAAAACTGAAATAAAAGACCTGATATCAGGAAAAGAGATTACCACAGGTAGCATTACTTCAGAAAGCTGAATGCATGAAAAGGCTTCAGTTTCATACAGTAAAGTAACATTGACTATCAAGCAACATCCATATGGTGAAATAGAAATAAGCTAGCCCTGGATTTCTGTGCATTATAAACCCACACATACACAGGCACACAAGAAGTGGAAGTTGAAAAAGAAATGCATGCATCAATGTATTTTTGGTATAAATATATAATAGCTACAAACTGAGGTGCTATAACACATATGTTTAGACAGCTACCTCCTATAGGACTATTTCTGTTTTGACACAGCATATGTAGCAGTTTTCCATAATTCTCTTCATCATAGTTATTTATGCAGCAGTGCTGTTCTAAATTATTTCCCTGTTTATTGATTTTGTCATGTATATTATTCTCTGTGGACCCATTTCAGCAAATGCTCATGTTATATGCAGCTTGATAAAATGTAAGAGACAAAGACACTGTATTGAAGTAAAAATTAAAACACACAAACACACACACACACACACACACACACACACACACACACACACACACACACACACACACACACACACACACACACACACACACACACACACACACACACACACACACACACACACACACAAAACACATATTGCTTATAATAAAACAGAAGCCAGATTACATTTGCAGGTATGTAATGGTAAATGGACACTATAAGTGATAAGACATCAGACAAAGAATGCTTTGTCTGATGTCTTATCACTTATAGTGATAAGACATCAGACAAAGAATGCTTTTTAAAATTGGTGTCATGCAATAATTACATAGCAAATATATGCTTATAATATAAAGCAATGGCCATTTTACAGTTGCAGGTACATAAAGGTAAATAGAAAATGTAAGTGGTAACAAAATATTACATAAAGACAATATTGTTTTAAATAAGCGTCATGCAGTAACACACTACAACAAAAAAAAAGATCAGAAGGGCACAAACCAGTACTAAAGAGTTGATGCATGGCTGGGGGTAACATATCAGGCTATCCTTTCTATGGGTAGGAACTAAGGATAGACATGGGGCAGGAGTAGTTCTATGCAAGGGAGAGGAATAAAACAGAAAGTAAAGAGAAAGATGAGGATGTACTGTGGGTCATCCCTAAGAATGGAAAAGGCATCAGTATCCTCAGAGGCATATATGTCTGTTTTGCACAGCAAAGAAATCAACACGAAAGTATTGAAAAGCATCCTTACTGTGGCTCAGGAGGAAAAATACTATTTAAATATGTTCTTAACTGCAGCATACAGTTCATAGGTTCATAGATGATACAGACCCTGCTGTCAGGCCCATGATCTATCAGTGTATGCAGAATTCAGTGTCCTAAAATCATAAAGTCCTATGCCAACCCAGAAATCTAATGGACTTTTAAAGGCAGTTAATGAACAAGATTCTCTACAATATATGGTAAACAGTTCCGTAAGATATAGATTGCCACATAAACGGTTTATGCAGATTTGTTTTGTGGACCAGAATAATGTATGAAGGCCTAGTTTCAGTACCATGGCTAGGTCATCTGGTGTTCTTTGCAGTTCCCTCAACTGACACCCACCTCAATTCAAAGCTGAGAAGCAAAAAAAAAAAAAAATGTCTCAGCAAAGCCTGACACTCTCACCTGAGATTGTGAAATGTTTCTACTGCAACCAGAGCCATCTAGCTAAGATAAGGTACTTTATTTGATTTTTATTCACATTTGCACTCATTATTTTAAAAGATCACTACTGTTTGACTGCAATTTAAAGCAATTGTCAGTTTTTTGTCAGAAAAATCACTATTTTTGTCTGTTGGTTGGTTTACTGATCTGTTTGGATTCAAATTGCCTTACAGAAAGGCAATCTAGGTAAGAACTCAGTAGTTTACATTAAGAAGACCGGATCATCCATCTTGTGGCAGAAGGTTTTTGCCTGATCATTTTCAGTTGGAAAGCACTCACACAGAGCGATGGTTGGCAGTGCCTGTACAGATGCAAACAGACAGTAAAATGTACACATAGTATTAGTATTAGGGATGTAACCTGTAACTTAGTGAAGCATTGCTTGGAGCTCAGCTTAGAGCAGCTAGTTTTGCATCAAACAGCACTAATAACGTATTGTACCACTCTTTACAATCTAGCCCTATTCTTAGAAATCACGCCAGGAGACCTCTGTAAAACCCAGCCCTTAAACTATAATATCCCTCTCTCAAACAGGGCTCAACAACATGGATATATAATTTCCTAATGTCTCACTCTTCGTCTTGGTAGATATAGGCATCCTGCAACAATATAGCAATTATCTTATGTTCACAAACAACTGCTTACTCCTTAAAAGAATTAGTACATTATGTGAGAGATGAAATTACACAATATTCTTGGAGGCAAAAATCTTGCATACAAACATGGTTGTCAATAACACACACACACACACACACACACACACACACACACACACACACACACACACACACACACACACACACACACACACACACACACACACACACACACACACACACACACACATACTACAGCTGCCACACATACTGTTCACCACACACATAGACCATCTTATGATGAGGCAATAAAAAGTAACCTTCCTAAACCTGAAAGAACTCCTAAGCCTACAAATGGCAATGCCTATCCTCAGCAATCACTAAATCACAAAAGGAAAGCAACACCAAATACCATACATAAGCCTATACCCAATGGGCCCCTGAGAACAAAACCCATAAAGCAAACAAATATGTTACGCAGAACTCTTGTCATAGGTGACTCCATTGTACAACACACAGATACCCCACTTACCAGACTGGATAAGGAGAAGAAAATGGTTATTTGTTTATCTGAAGCCAGGACCCTCCACATTACGTACATATTTAGATCATTGCACCACAGGTACAAGCATGATTCTATCATAGCCCATGTGGGTGTAAATGACCTGAGATGTACCTCAGTGGGCTATATGAAGACAGACATTATAGATCTCCCTGAATACGTGTCACTGAAAGGTATGTGCCTTACACTGAGCAGCATTTTACCTTTGCCAAGGGTAATGCCACAGTCAGAACAAAAACTGTTTGATTTTTACCAGTTGGCTCAGTTTCTGGTATCATTGCAGAGAGATTCAATATCTGTCATCATCAGAGTACATGGTTAACAGACCACATTACTTTGTCAAGAATGGTCTGCATCTGTCCCTCCTGGGCTTCCGGATATTTGCTAAAGTTTTATTCACTCCCTTAGAGCCTGTTTTAGGCAGTGCCAAAATGCAAACTTACTGACATAAGAAATAAAGCCCAAAGGAACCTAAATATGTTAGTGGTCAGTGCTGGGAGCCTTAACAAGAAACTTCATACCCTACAAGTTCTCCTCACTCTGAAGAATACAGAGATCTGTGCTGCTACCACAACTTAATTTAAGGTCACAGAAAGTACTCTGGCAGTGCAAAGCTTCAATGTCTTCCACACATTTAGACCACCAGAAACATTGTCAGAGACTAAAGGTGGAGGTGCCTTGATAACATTTAGCAGCAAGTATACTTCTAGGTTGACTAAATTTGATAATGCCCTGTAGTTTATGCATGCGCAAATCACCACAGATAAAGTCCCTTAGCACGTCCTAGCAAGCTATAGGGTCACCATCTATGCCCCAAGAATCCCATAACTCATATCTAGACCTGCTGGAGGCACTCACCTTCCAACCAAGTACTCGCTTCATGGGAGACATTAACTACCTCTCTATAGACTAGGAAACATACACTTCCTCCAGTTCACAGGCACAGCATTTCCTGGGCTTTATTAATACAATCTATACTAAGGTCGTTCATTTCATTTCTCATGGCACAAACATCCTTGACCAGATAGTGTGCACTCTGACCAGAAGTTCAAACATTCTGGACCCAGTACCTACCAATATGGGAGAGTACTGCAATCCCCACAAGTCATGTCCTTGCTGATGATGTTTGGACCACAAAGCTGTTTCCTTCAAAATAAAAATCAACTTGGGAAACTGAGCTAAACCTGTAACAGTTTATTCTAAAACAAATTACATACTGCAAACTAAGTTTGTCAAAATTTAATGCCCTCCCAAAACCTCAAATTCACAGCAACCTATGTGGAAGTGTTCACAGAAACCAAGAACAACCATGTAAATGGTTGCATTGGAGGCTGCTGTGCTCAGAAGAAGTGAGCCTGTAACAAACAACACTGGTGGAATCCTAATCTTAACTGGATATACACCAACAGGAAAAAAGTCATGGCCAAAATCAGAAAGAGAAACTCTCGTAAGGATAAGAGCTCACTGATTAAACTAAACCGGAAACTAAGATGATTAATTAAGTCCATCAAGGCCAATTATGAGGTTAGGATAGCTTCTCAGGCTAAGGAAAGCCATAAGACCTTCTACAGCTATGTCCAAAATGTTAAAGGTAAACACAGCAGTGTGCTGAACTTGTGGTAAGTGGCACCGCCATCACTGAGCAGAGTGATACAGCAAATCTGCTGGCTGACAAATTCAGCTACAACTCCAGCCCCACTTCCTTTCTTCCTCCTCCTGTGTAATTCCTTCTAGCACAGCAGGTTATTGTGGGGCTCAATAAGGCCAAAAGCACTGCCTCAATGAGCCCTAACAATATCCAGAGTTACCTCCTGAATAGTCTAAAACATGATCTATCAGTTTAAACTGAAATCATGTGTAAGAGAGTGAAATGCCTTAGCTATGTTAAGATATATGATTATTACTGAAAGCCAAAGGTCTCAGGAAGGGCATCCAGTGTAAAATTTTGCCAAATCATACATGTGGACAACAGTACAGATATACATATGGGATCAGTCGAGGCCTCGAAGGCAGGTAAAGGCTAGGACTGTGATAGTGAGATTTGGAACTTTGAATGTTGGCAGTATGACTGGTATAGGGAGAGAGCTAGCTGATATGATGTACCTAAGGAAGGTTGGTATATTGTGTGTGCAAGAGACCAGATGGAAGGGGAGCAAGCCTAGGTGTATCAGAGGTGGATTCAAATTGTTTTATCATGGTGTGGATGGGAGGAGAAATGGCGTTGAGGTTATCCTGAAGGAACAGTACGCTAAGAGTGTTTTGGAGGGGAAAAGAGTGTCGGGTAGAGTGATGTTTATGAAGCTGGAAATTGATGGTGTAATGATGAATGTTGTTAGTGCATATGCTCCACAAGTTGGGTGTGCGATGGATGAAAAAGAAAAATTTTGGAGTGAGTTGGATGAAGTGGTGGTGACTGTACCCAAGGGTGAAAGACTGGTGATTGGAGCAGATTTCAATGGGCATGTTGGTGAAGGGAACAGAGGGGATAAGGAAGTGATGGGTAGGTATGGTGTTAAAGGAATGCAGAAGGTCAGGTGGTAGTGGAACATAGGGTGACATACAAGAGTAGAGGAAGATGCGCACAGGTGGATTATATCTTATGCAGAAGGGCCAGTCTGAAGGAGATTGGAGACTGTAAAGTGGTGGCAGGGGAAAGTGTAGTTAGGCAGCATAGGATGGTGATTTGTAGGATGACATTGGTGATCAAGAAGAGGAGGATGAGTGTGAGGGCAGCACCAAGGATCAAATGGTGGAAATTGAAAAAGGGTAATTGTGAGGTGGAGTTCAGGGAAGAGTTAAGACAGGCACTGGGTGGCCATGAAGAGTTACGGAATAGCTGGGTAACTACAGCAGAGCTAGTAAGAGATATGGCTAGAAAGGTGCTTGGTGTGACATCTGGAAAGAGGAAGGAGGACAAGGAGACCTGGTGGTGGAATGAAGAAGTACAGGAGAGTATACAGAGAATGAGGTTGGTGAAGAAGAAGTGGGATTGTCATAGAGATGAAGAAAGTAGAAAAGAGTATAAGGAGATGAGGTGCATGGCAAAGAGAGAGGTGGCGAAGGCTAAGGATATGGTGTATGAAGAGTTGTTTGAAAGGTTGGACATTAAGGAGGGAGAAAAGGACCTGTACTGATTGGCTAGACAGAGGGACTGAGCTAGTAAAGATGTGCAGCAGGTAAGGGTGATAAAGGATAATGAGGGAAATGTACTCACATGCGAGGAGAGTGTGTTGAGCAGATAGAAAGAGTACTTTGAGTGGCTGATGAATGAAGAGAATGAGAGGGAGAGAAGGTTGGATGATGCGCAGATAGTGAATCATGAAGTGCAGTGGATTAGCAAGGAGGAAGTAAGGATAGCTATGAAGAAGATGAAGAATGGAAAGGCTGTTGGTCCAGATGACATACCTGTGGAAGCATTGAGGTGTTTAGGTGAAATGACAGTGGAGTTTTTAACTAGATTGTTTAATGAAATCTTGGAAAGTGAGAGGATGCCTGAGGAATGGAGAAAAAGTGTTTTGGTACCGATTTTTAAGAATAAGGGTGATGTGCAGAGCTGTAGTAACTACAGAGGGATTAAACTGATCAGTCACAGCATGAAGTTATGGGAAAGAGTAGTGGAAGCTAGGTTAAGAAGGGAGGTGATGATTAGTGATCAGCAGTATGGTTTTGTGCCAGGAAAGAGCACTAAAGATACGATGTTTGCTCTGAGAGTGTTGATGGAGAAGTACAGAGAAGGTCAGAAGGAGTTGCATTGTGTCTTTGTGGACTTAGAGAAAGCATATGTCAGGGTGCCTAGAGAGGTGTTGTGGTATTGTATGAGGAAGTCGGGAGTGTCAGAGAAGTATGTAAGAGTGGTACAGGATATGTACGAGGGTAGTGTGACAGCGGTGAGGTCTGCAGTGGGAGTGACGGATACATTTAAGGTGGAGGTGGGATTACATCAAGGATCAGCTCTGACCCCTTTCTTATTTGCAATGGTGATGGACAGGTTGACAGACGAGATCAGACAGGAGTCCCCGTGGACTATGATGTTTGCAGATGACATTGTTTTCTGTAGTGAGAGTAGGGAACAGGTGGAGGAGACCCTGGAGAGGTAGAGATATGCTCTATAGAGAAGAGGAATGAAGGTCAGCAGGACTAAGACAGAATATATGTGTGTGAATGAGAGGGAGGATAGAAGAATGGTGAAGATGCAGGGAGTAGAGGTGGCAAAGGTGGATGAGTTTAAATACTTGGGATCAGCAGTTCAGAGTAATGGTGAGTGTGGAAGAGAGGTGAAGAAGAGAGTACAGGCAGGATGGAGTGGGTGGAGAAGAGTGTCAGGAGTGATATATGACAGACAAGTACCAGTAAGAGTGAAAGAGAAGGTCTACAAGAGGGTAGTGAGACCAGATATGTTATATGGGTTGGAGACAGTGGCACTGACAAAAAGGCAGGAGTCAGAGCATGACATGGCAGAGTTGAAGATTTTAAGATTTGCAATGGGTGTGATGAGGATGGACAGGATTAGGAATAAGTATAGTACAAGGTCAGCCCAGGTTGGAAGATTTTGAGACAAAGCCAGAGAGGCAAGATTACGTTGGTTTGGACATGTGCTGAGGAGGGATGCAGAGTATATTGGGAAAAAGATGCTAAGGATGATGCTGCCAGGTAACAGGAAAAGAGGAAGGCCTAAGATAAGGTTTATGGATGTGGTTAGAGAGGACATGCAGGTGGTTGGTGTGATAGAGCAAGATGCAGAGGACAGGAAGAAATGGAAACAGTTGATCCGCTCTGGTGACCCCTAATGGGAGCAGCCGAAAGAAGAAGAAGAAGACTGAAAGCCCAAGGTTTAAAGAGGTTGAAACAGGTTCATATAAAAGTCTTTCAAGCATTAAACAGGTACTAAGGAATATATATAACAGGAGGTGAAGACAAGCCATACCCCTGCCAGAATCTTATGCTCATTCTGAGTGGATATGGCTTAACATCAAGAATGACAGTAGAGCTCTTGCTCTGTAAATACAGGGACCAAATAGTTATGACAGCTGCCCCAGAACTCCATACTATTCTAGCACCGCCCCTGGACATTCCGGGTTAGTCAGTCAAATGCCTTATCCATGCTCATAGTACAGATGTAGATAAGATTGGCAAAGTCTTACTCCGCTCCAATACTTATGCAAGGGCAAAAACATGATCCGCTATTCTATGGTCAGGATGGAAAGCGCATTACTCCTGCTGAAACAGGGGTTCGGCTATCAGGCTGAGTCTCATTTCCAGCACCCTGTTGTACACTTCCTAGGGAGGCTGCGGAGTATGATCACTTTATAAATGGATTATGTTCACCTTTTTTATACATGGGGCCACAGCCCAAGTTTGCCAGTCTAGAGGTGCTGTCCCTGTATTTCACGCAGCATTAAAAAGGTGTGCTTACCATGACACCCCAACAACATCTAGTACCTTTAGCATTTTTAGCCTGAATCCATCTTCTCCTGCAGCCTTGGCACTACAAAGCTGTTTAATCACTGCAGTGACATCATCTACAGACATGGATTCAGTCTCATCAGTTGTTTTTGTCACTGTCCAAATACAAGTCACCATCTGGATTTAGATCAGGCAATCTGTTATTCTCAGCCATGCCACTCCCATTATCTCCACCATTCCACACATTAGCACTGAAGGCTCAGATAAACTACAGAGTCACTAGGTGATACCCTATTAAAAGATACATCCATGGGCTGGACTACATAATCAGCAAGCGCTACCCTGTCAAACATGACTCCTATGAGCAGGACTACAAAATCAGTAGATAGTAGCCTATCAAGCACCATGCTGAAAGGCAGAACTACAGAGTCAGTAAATGGAACGCTAACATGCACTACTGTCATGGGCAGGACTATAGAATCAATAGACAGTACCCCATCAAGCAGCACCCCCACAGGCAGGACTACAGAGGTAGTTGGTAGTACCTTATCAAGCAACATAGGCACACTGAGGCAATTAGTCAAGAGGTTTGTGGGTTTCATAATACCTGTTTGAGACTGTTGCTGGTTTGCTCCTCTAGGGGTCATAAGTCTGTTATGGTGGAGAGGGTTGTGTAACTCTACTATTCTAAAGCCTAAAGATTTGTGCTTTTAGTAGCGTGACCCTTGGCAAGTAAGTCTAAAATGAGATGTCAGACCAAATATGAGGTAAAATTTCAAAGATAGGGACAACGGGACCTCAGTAACCAGGCCTGAAAGTGATGTTTCCTAGTGAGTGTTTGGTGGCCATGTGAGTAATAATGCCTGGTCAGACATAGCCTGAAAAATGATGTGTTAAGCCACCATGTGGGTACCAGTGTGATGCCAGACAGATTGCAGGCAGGAGCAGGACAGATCAAGGCATACTAGATTCTAGCAGTAGAACCTGGCTCTTTGGACTTGGAATGTCATCCCATTGGTGGGAAATGAACCAATGATTGTGCTGGTGGCTGAAAATTATCCTGTAGATATAGTTGATCTTACTTATGTATACACACAACTTGGTTCAGAAAAGAAATTTCTTGATTTGGGGTGGTCTCTGTCCTATGCCAATGTTTCTCCTCAGGAGGCAGCAGAGAAAGAAGGAAACTAGAAAATGTTCTAGGCATGGAAGAAAATCCTTTGAGAACCCAGGAACAGATTCATGAATGGTTCTCTATTTTAATAGAAACCTGTACAGAAGAACGAAAGGGGAAAATGCATGCCAAATTAGGCAGATAATTGATGCAAAACTGATCAGATGTCTGCTTTAAAAAATACCTACTGGTATAGTTTAAATTGGAATGAATGAATGAATGAATGAATGAGTGAATACATAAATAAATAAACAAATAAATAAACAAAGTAAAATAAATTGAACAGTTAAGGCAACTTTCACTTAACTCTTAGGAAGTTCAAGCCAGTATCTTGGATGAAAAGATAAAGACCTGATTATAATCCAGAGGTACAGGCCAGTTTCTTGGCACAAAGAGTTCATAGGTTCATAGGAGGTTACTGGGCTAATGGCCCTAGGGCCTTTACAAGCCTAGACATGTGACAACCCAGGTACCCTTATTAACCATAGTTAGATGGTGGTTTTTAGCAGAGCAATTCTGTGATCAGCACTAACTTCCCCTGTCCATGAGGGACATACTCCCAGGATGAATTTACAGTCACCCATCCAGTTGTCACTGTTATACTTAAAAAGTTTCATTGAAGAGCTCTGGTTCACATAGAGTGGGAGCTTAATCCAGAGGAGTGGCATTCACTGGGAGATATAACTGTCTCTCCAGCATGTTCTGTTAATGTCACAGGCTAGGTTGAGATCCCTGGAGTGAGTTATTCTTGTCTCATTTAAAGCCCCGACTGTAACCCAGATGACCAGGAATTAGTTAGGGAACTGGGCACTATTAGAAATAGTGAGGAGAGGTGGAAGTGAATGTGGCTGATGTGACAAAAAACAATTTATGAAACAAAAAAGTGTTCTGCATCCATAGTTTGAAGAAAAAGAGATGAACAGTAAAATTTGGGCTATTTAAAAATTGTCTTGTTAAATAAAAAAGACTGATGTATATAAAAATATTTTAAATATAACATCAGACACGCATGATAAAATGTGTTTATGATACCATGGATACAAACTTAAGTGCTGGAGTGCTGCTGCTTGAACAAAACATGCTGGAGTCAAAATACACACCCTACACCTGATGATACCGAGGCCTTCATTTGGATGGACCTTTGAACCAAACATGCTTGTTGTTTGGAGCCCCTTCTCAGAAAGTTATAAAACAATTAGAGAAAGGCAAATTACAATGTAAAACAGATGTTTTATAGTCACATCCCACAACATTTCCCACTAAGTCCTGGCCTATTTGTAAGAAATCTCAGGATAAATTATCAACAGGACTAAAAATTCAGTCCAAGATGACTGTACACTGATCAGCAACTTAATTTCAGCTAACCCACTGTGAAAAAGAAACTGAGATATGGGGCCAGTAACTCTGCCATTTTTAGTAAATTCAGTTACTGGCTAGTAAGTGCACTGCCTGGATGCATGCATATAAGAATTAGAGAACCTGAAAGAAAATAAACTAGAAAAGGTAAAGAGAAAAAAACTGACTGGGAAGAATCCTGCAGCTGTTCAGCAAAAAACAGGTCAAGCTCCAGCTTTGGTGCAAGACATGGCTTCCATTAATGTAGAGATAAAATAAATAAATATAATGTGCTTAGAGCTGATTAAAATAAAAAAAAATATTGAAGGAGTATGTCAGCTCATATAACAAAAGGCTGGAAAAATGGAAGAGGCTTTCAACAGCTATTCAGATGAACTGATAAAACTGCAAAAAACAGAGGTTGAAATGAAGAAAAGGTTCACTGAGTACAATACTGCTCAAGAAGAGCTGTTTCAAAAAAAGTGGAGATAGAGGACAGAGCATGCAGGGAAAATCTGAGATTTTCTGCTGTACCAGAGAAATTTTGAAGTAGCTGTATTAATTTTATGAAAGCACAATTAAGCAACCGGACTGGTAGTCCACAGCTGGATTTGTTAATTGAAATAGCACATTGTGTGTATGCTGCAAGCCTGGCCACGAGAAAGCACCCAAGACCTGTATTAGCAACAATACAATCACAACAGCAGAAATAGTTGATCCTGACAAAATTGTGACAGATGGGCAAAGTATTAAAATTGGACAGTCGAGTGTTTGTGGAAAATGATTATTTACTATACACCAGGCAGAAGAGAAGTAAATTTATGCCCGCAATCAGGGAATGTTGAGAGGCAGATGTAAGATTCAAGCTGTTGTATAGCTATCTTCAAAATATTTTACCTGGAGGATCAAAGTCATTTTTTGATGCAGAACGGCTAAGGAGGAAATATGAAAATTTCCCAAACAGTGAGCCAACAAACAGAAGGGGACGCTGCTTCTCATTCTTCTGATAATAAAGCTCATAGAGAGACTTTGCCATTGAACCCTTTTCCAATGTTCCAAAGGCCAATGCTTGAGAGACAGAAAAATGCACAGGAGTTGACTAAAAGAATTATAAGTTTCTTCAACTTGAACCAAAGTCCAGGGATGAGAAATGGAAATGAACAAGAGGAAGGCCAGCAACCTTGAAATTAATTAATAAATGTGAAATTATGAAGCATAAGTCACATTTGTGAAATATGGTTTTGCAAGAAAAAGGGGAAAGATTGGATATTTGTTGACTTTGTTAAACTTGTAGGGGACTGAAAAGTGTATGCCCCATATTGTGTCATTAATGTTTGGTAGGACACTGAAGGGAATGCAAAAAAGTAAGTGTAAGTAAAACAAATGTTGTTCTTAACAGTATTTTGTATGGAACATTTCATGATATAAATTGCATGTTATATAGTAAAGCATTTTTGGTTATTGTTGTATGTGACAAATATACTTTATTTACTTATGTATTTACTGACATTTGATTACAGTGAAAGTCTGGCTGGATAGGAACCCGTTTTTGGCAGAGGTCCAGGGAGAAAAGCTCCAAAGTATTATGAAAACATTTTAAGAACAATAATTTTAGTCTTTAAAATAATACAAAAAACAACTACAGTTTAAACAGTTATACCAAATTAGACATAATATAAAACATTGGTTAAGAATAGATGCAAGTTATATGATAATGATTTAATACTTACAGACATTTTAGCCAGTTTATACAGAAATTAAAGGTAAGAGTTAGTATAATACAAACAGGAATTGCAATATGAAGTGAGAGAAAAGCAGGCTTATGGTATATTTACACAAAAAGCCAGGGGAAAGAAATGGCTAGATATAAGGAAGTAAGTGAAGAATGGAGAGCAAGGAGATATATGGTATGAATGCATTTTTGTTCATATTTAGGGATATAGTTTACCCTGGTGTTGAACAAGAACAGATCCAGCTTTTGAAGGATTGGAGGGAGGGTATTGATGTGATGGATAGAGACAGGGAGTTCCAGGTCTTAGCAACATGCTATGAATACAGACAATGTCCAGCAGATTTAATAGGTTTGAGTACAGACAGGAGTTTTTGGTCTTTGGATTGTAATGACTTATATGTAAGTAAGCTAGTGTATTTTGTCTTCTTTTTTAGTTTTAAGAAATGTAGGCATTAAAATGAAAAAAGAGAAGAAAGTCACAAAAGTGTGTTTAAGTTATTATGCTGTAATCTTGAGTTGTTGAAGTGGGGATGGGAGGTAAAAGTGCACAGGTTATAATGTATGTAGAGTTCATATGTTTTATGTTACTTTTGCATAGGTGAATGTCTGGATTAAGGCCCAAGGCTTAATTTAATAACAAATTGATTTTTATGAAAGCAAGTAAATAAGAAAACTCTGAATGTAGTGAAAAGTTTTCATTTAGCAAATAAATGTTCAGTTTGAGAAGTCTTTAGCTGAGGTTAGATGTATATTTTATTCTTAGATCCATGGAGATAAGCTGACCGGTGTGCAGTAAAAGCCAGAACACTTTTCAAAAGCTAAAAGTTAATGTTTTCTGAAAACATGCAAGCTGTTTTAACATCTGGGAGGGGAATAAAGATAAGACAAGAGCAGACAGCAATTAGTGTAAGTAGGAGCACAGGCTGTAACATGTTTTAGCATGGATGACCGTAATTTCAGTTTAGATTTTGCCTGTGTTTGCAGCTGTTGATTTGGGAAAAATGTTCTTGTCAGAAGGGTTAAACTTCATTATAGATAGTTTTATGCTTATGTTTTAAGTTAATAGGTTATGGGAGCATTATGGAAGTGTGTTTTTTTGAGGATTTCAATAAAACAAAAAATCTTCTGAAATGCAACAGTTTCCAATGGGGATGACAAGAAACAACTATTTAAAAGATCAGCCTGGCAAACATTAGTGGGTGCATGTAATATAAAAGCTGGAATTAGACATTTAAAAAACTGTCATATATATTAAGTGAGAATAATAACTTCTTACCATAATAGCTGCACTAAACATATTATTTTGGAATGTGAATGGCCTCACATGTATAGGCAAAAAGGAAAGAATACTGAATTACAATAAAGAATGCAGAGTGCAAATAGCAATGCTACAGGAAACACACTTAGAAATTAGTAAGCATGCAAATTTAAAAAAGAAAGGATTTTAGGAGGGATATTTATCAAAGTATCAGGGACAAAGGAAAAGGGGAGCACTTATACTAATTGCTAGAGGAGCTCCAGTAGTGACAGAAAAAAAAATAATGGTAGATTTGTGGTATCAAGGGGCTACTGGTAAGGGAGGAGAATTATGCTGGCATATATTTATAGTCCACCTAAAACTGCTATTATGGAGCTTAAGAAAATTTTATGAGAAATAATCAGGTTTCAGCATGGAATATTTACTTATAGGTGGGAACTGTATCCAGGAGACCTAGAAGGAAACATATAACAAAAGAGGGTTGATTTCTGAAGAAATTTATGAAAATATTTGGCATATAAGACGTGAATTCAGTAGTAGGAGCTCGGAGAGAATTTATATATTATTTTGTAAGGTAAAATAACTGGACTAGAGCAGACAGAAATTATATTTCACAGGAACATGTGCATTTAATTGAAAGCTTTGACACACATCCAATAACTACTTCAGATCATGCATCAATAACAACTAAGATAAAAATGCAGGGTAATGAAGTAAAAATGAGACACTGGTGATTCTCCACCTACCTGATAAAAAGAGAGGGATTTAAGGAACGGTAGTGGACAATGTTCAAAAATTATTAGGGAAGACAGAAATTTCTTCAGAAGTTATAGCTAGTGAGTGGGACAAAATGAACATGGAGTTTAAGAGTAGGGCAGAAATAAAAGAAGAAGAGATATGGTTAATACAAATTATTTAGAAGGCTGACAAAGGTTAAAGTATATCAATTAGACCTACAGAACAAAAGTCAGTTATATCAAAAGTAACACCATAGAAAACCAACTGAACTAATATGCAAAAGTATCAAGAAACAATTTAATCCACACAACATAAGCACCTTCATCTCTCAAAGTGACTTTGTTAGACTAAATTAAAAACTTATTATACATTCCTCATATAGTTGAATCGTGATCAGAATAAGGAATCACAAATGTCAATACTTCAACTTTTTGCTTTTTAAATAAACTTTAAAATGTTCTTTGTCATTTAGCCCTTGGTTATTAGAAGCACCCAACCTAAGTTTCCAACAACATTCTTTCCAATCTAACTCATCTTCTCATCAATTCTAAAACTAAAATCTTTAACATAATCAATAACAGAAAATAAATAACTCAATTTTAATTTGCTATCTCTGCTGTGCTTAGCCAAAGCATTCATGAAATCTTTATTATGTACCACACACAAATGCTCATATATCCTACTATGCAGTTCTTGAGTGTTTCTACCCATGTGAAATGATTGGCATCTTGGGCATCTCACTAAATAAACCACAACCTTGGACAATACAGACAATGCAAACAATGAATACACATAATGCACGCAGACTATCTAATTATTAATGGTGTTAAAGTGACATTTTTAAAGGGGAATTGTTTGACTGCTGGGGTGGTGTACTTTGCAAAATGTAACATTTGTCCATCGTTTTATATAGGGAAAACTGAACAAGCCTTAAGAAAAAGCTTTATGAGCACAATTATGATATTTTGACTAAAAATAAGTTTAGTGCACTTTATAAGCACTCCAATTAATGCTCAGCATTTACTACACTTGTATTTGAACTTATTGATAAAATTGCAACTGGGAGAATCAGTTGGAGTATAGGGAACTTGTATGGTAGCTTAAATTAAATTCTGGTACACCCCAGGTTTAAATGAAAACATTTCTATAATACCTGTGCTGAAGTTGAGGGCTGCAAAATTATAAAAAGAATAAGGAGGCAACAACATAGTTTTATTAAAAGATTTTATCAGTTATTTTAATAATAATAATAATAATAATAATAATAATGATATGTGGTTAAATATTGCAAGACAAATGTGGTCTTGGTGAATTAAGAATGTTATGTAAACAGAAATATTTTAAATAGTTTCTTATTTTGTTATATATATATATATATATATATATATATATATATATATATATATATACACACATGGGTCACCAACAGATAATCAAACTTCCAAAAGGCCGACTTTCATATGGATGAGACCATACAATCGACTTTTAGAAGTTTGAACGTTCTGAACAGACAGCTCCCTATTGTGAGCAACGGGAAAATTTCCATTTTCCGCACTGTAGTGAGATCTCAGAGTGGGATATTTAAATCGCAAGGAGTGTGGGGGGCACAGGGGCACTTGCCCCCCTTCGATCATGTATAGTAGATACATATATATATATATATATATATATATATATATATATATATATATATATACTAAGGTTTATAGAACAAAGCATTGTGGTAGTGGCAAAATAATAATGATTTTATTGAAATGCATAAACTTATTGTTTACACCATGGTTACACTTATCAAGGGTATCAGAACTCGTCAGAGATTTGGGATGCATGGCTAGGCTAAAAAAGGCCCTTGTGTTCATTAGTCTAGTAAACACCTATGAACCTGTAAACCTATTATTTTCTATGATAGACTAGTATTGTGTTTTATTATAAGACACATTAGGGTTTGATTTATTGTTCCTATTTAACTATTCTAGTGGGTAATACTTCCTTCGATTTATAATTAAGTTTATTATGTTATTAATTGAACATTAGGTTTTTAATTGAGCACTGTTTAAGCCCTTGTGGCAATTTATTTTAGTTCTGAAGAAGTCTCAAAAGTTTATATATAAGATAAAGTGCTTAACTGTTACATGTTACTTGGAGCTGTTTTCATTATTCTGAATTAAACTGTGTTGGTCTCAATTCCTGTGGATTTTATTTTTAATTTGTTGCTGTCATTCCTTATAAGAATGCCACTGAGTTTTGATTCTGTATCTTAGCAAGGCATCATGTTTCCCCTTTCGGGTCTTGAACTTTGTGTGAGAAAAACTAAGTGTATAATAAATAAAATAGAGCATATAGAATTTGTTTAAAAATAAACTTAATTTAAAAATGTTTCACTCTTGCCTATTAATTTGGATTAATAAGTACCACCTTCTGATTATTTTCACACAACCTAAATGCACTTTTCATTATTCCCCTTGCTTCAGTGGCATTTTGGGTTATCTGCCAAGGTATCTCAGTACTGGTCAACTTTCAAAAACTAAGACTCCCTGCCTTCTCTGTTCCTGTGACAGCCAACTGGCTGAGGATATCCTAGGGTGGGAACCTTTAACTATCACAGGAAGTGAACATTCAGTCTTTTTCTGCTATCCAAAGAAAAAAGCCCGCCAACACAGGATTCAGTGCTGATTTTTCCAGTGTACGCTTCAGATAAGCCCTATTTGGGGACCTCCTCCTTTTATTTTATTATTAGAGTTATTATGTGTTTTGTATTTTTAGGTTTATTTAAAAAAATATTTATTTTGATGTTTTACTTTTGTCAGCGTTTACAGTAATTATTGTGGAAATTTCTGCTTGTAGCAGTATTTGCTTCTATCTTTGATAATGTTAGTTTTTACTGTTTATGTGGAAACTCAGTATTTCTGTCAGTAGTGCAATCTGTATGTGTGTTGTTAGACACTAGATATATGTCTTTATTGTTGTTACTCTGGCTTATTTTCATCTTTTGAGAGGAAAATATTATAGAGCTTGGAAATTTTGCAGCATTTGTACATTATTTACTATATGTATGACTCTGCTCTGTGAGTTTTTTACATTGAATCATGATTTTACTCCAAATTTAGTTATTTGAATGTACTGTGGAAAATTTACTCCCACTGACAGGAAAATATAATTTACGTTATGATTTGATGTTATTTTGATGTTATTTTATGACAACAGTTTAACCCAGATAACGTGTGTAGAGCTAATTATTAATCTGGTTAGACACATTGGTTATTTTGATGTTTGGACTTTGTGCACTGGAAATTCTTTAAATTCTGTCACTTATAAAATAACTCTTAACACATTTCTGCTTTTTCTGTGAGAATACCAAAGTCTGGAAGAGGTTAGTTGTGTGGGGACATACTTATTATTAGAAAACTTTAAGTGCTTATTGTGATACATTATTCAGTACTGTCAGTTTATTATTTTGGAGGGTGTTCTCTCCTTGACTTAATGTAATCTAACCCTGGTACCCTCCTATCAAATCCTGTTGCACCTAAAAAGAAAAGAAAAATATCTCTAAGTCTACGGTTAGTGATTCTGTTGGGGGACACTGCTCAGACAGCAGATCACTTACCTTATGCCCCTATTCCCTCTAGTATAAGGAATTCCATTTTCTTTTCCAGAAACTTTACTCCAGAATATTTTTATTACCTAAAAAGGAGCACTCCTGTAGACCCATCCTAGATTTTTCCTTTCTAAACACCTTTGTACAAGTTCCAAAATTCAAAATGCTCACCTTACAATTGGTCCTAGCATTGCTCCCAGACCATAGTTTCATTGTGACTGCAGATTTCAAGGACACTTATCATTATATTCCAATTGCTTTCAATTTCAGGACATTTTTGAGATTTGCTGTGTTTGGCTTACATTGTCAGTTTTCTGCATTACCCTTTGGGCTATCTATTGCACCTTGAGTATTTACAAAGTTTATGGCCCCAGTGGTTGACTATTTCAGAACCCTAGGCATTCACCTTCTTTTGTATTTAGACCACTTACTGATTAATGCAGATTCTGTATCCAAGTGTTTGGAGTCCTTAGACAAGGTCACATCTCTCCTTTCCCTCCTAGGTGTCAAATGGAACCTTTAAAAGTTCTTCCTCACTCCCTCTTAATCAATAGTTTTCTTGGGGTGTTGAATAGACACAGTAAAAAGGATGCCCTTCCTACCAGAAAACAAAGAACTGACTTATCAGGGCATTTTCTTGGATTTCTATCTTATAGATGTGGCCACAGCAAGAGGATTCCCCAAAATTCTAGGCCTCATGGCATCTTTGATCCTCACGATACCACTAGCCAGAATACTCATGAGAAAAAATCAGTGGTAGTTGAAGAACTGTTGGACCCAGCACCTTCATTCCTTGGATTCCCAATTATCAGTACTGGGATTTGTGAAACAGGAACTGCAGTGGTGGAGGGATTAACTGTCTCTGAATCCAGAACTCCCTTTCTTTATTCAGACCCCTGTCCAATCTATCCAGACCAACTCTTCTGCTTTTGAGTGGAGAGTAACATCCACTGGGAGTTCAAGTACAAGGCTTATGGAGTCCTTGGGACATGCCAAAGCACATAAATGTAAAAGAGATGTTGGTAGTGAATCAAGTCTTAACATTTGTTCACCACTTATAGGCCCAGAATCCTCTTATAGTCGTCAAAAACAACATTACTGTGATGTGATACCTGAACAAGAAAGGGGGTACAAGATCATACCCTCTTTGTCAGTTGGCAGTGATGGCCTGGAAACTGGCTCTGCAGCATTTTCTGACTCGTCGGTCCTCATACATTATGTCAGAGCAAAACACAGTGGTAGACAGACTAAGCAGATCCTGGCCAGACCCTTACAAGTGGAAACTCCATGTAGGGATCTTCCAGGACATGATCCAGATGTGGGGAACATGTCAAATAAATCTGTTTGCCTTTCAGAACAGACAACTAAAAAATTATGTTTATGACATCCTTACAGCCATGCCTGGAAGACAGATGCCCTATCATTACCATGGTCAAATATACCTAAAGATTCATAAAGATTTACCAAAGATCATTGTGGCATTCCCCTTTTGGCCCAGGCAAAGTTGGTTCCTCATTTTAATGAAACTGGCCAAGGGCAATTACTACAAGCTTCTTAATGGACTGGATCTGTGCACACAGCATCAGGGTGAATGGTACACCCCAGCTTAGAGCAATTGCAACTGACAGCCTAGATGATTCTATTTTGATATCTTTTAGGCACTTTTTCCATGAGGATGTGCAGCAGGTTTTTTAAGAAGGCAAGAAAACCTGTGACTAGAGGATCTTATGTTTATAAATGGAAGGCATGTTCTAGGTAGTGACTAGCTAGTAACAAAAGTCCCAAAAGGGTTTTGACTCCTCTGGTTTTGAAATATATCTGCTACTTGGAGATGGTTTGCCATATGCTTCTATCAAACTGCATCTTTTGGCCATCTCAGCTTGTCTGCCCATGGATCCTCTTCTTTCATCTCTATTTTGTGGTCAAACAGTTTAGTAAATTCCTCCTCCCTGAGATCTTAACTTTGTTCTTGAAAAAAATTGACAGCACCTTCTTTTGAACCTGCCTTTCAGGCTGATTTATATTTCATTATTTGGAAGACTGTTTTACTCATTGTTCTGACATCTGCAAGGTGAGTCTGAGCTGCAAGCTTTCATTGTGGGCCTATCTATCTGTTTTTTTTTTCACAGGAACAGGTTTGAGTTACACACTAATCCACCATTCAAGCCTAAAGTTATTTTTGAATTTACCTTGAATCAAGCCATCAATCTCCCAGTGTTCTACCCTAATCCAAAATACAAGGGAGAAGAGATTCTACGTTCCTTGTATATTCAGTAGCAGCTCAGGTACAACCTTAACAGGAAAGGCCCTTTATGAAGGCTGAACAGTGTTTGTCTCATATATAGGGACTAAAAATGGTCAACCTGTCTCTAAGGAAACTATTGTATGATGGTTGTCCTCTGCAATTGCTTTCTGTTACTCTCACTGTAGTAAATATCTTTCAGGCAAGGTTAAGGCACTCTCAACTAGGCATGCTTCTCAACCTCTTTGAGCAAGACATCTGAACAAAGCTATACATAATGGAGGGACAAAGGTCCAAAAATAGGAACAAATTTTAAATATTACTCTTACAAGCTAAGAAAGTTGATATAATAACAGGATTTGTATTAGCATGAATTTTTCTGCAGGGTATGAAGTCAAGAATAGATCCTGTTCATATGACACATATGTCATAATTTTCTTTGTTTTCAATACCGGCATTTTTACAAATTTTCTTAGCTAGCTGCACTACAGGTATGAAATTATTTTTTAAAACATCCATGAAGCCATCACATTTTAAGTAATGGCAAGTGCACATATATGAATAGAAACAAACTGTACTAAGATTTCCCAACTTTATTGTCATGCAGTATAGATTTATGGACTGTTCTATCAAAAACTTACCATTATAATATCTATATACTTGTATATGGTATCACCCTCGTATAGAATAGTTATCTTGCATTCCCTAAAAATACTCCTTTTAGTTCCAACCAAAATATTTTGTTGTTTCTTTTATTGAGCTGAAAATGGTCCAAGGACCAACCCAGCTCCCCAACCAGTTTTCAAAAGATTAAAGTAAACAAACAAAAACAAACAAACAAACAAATAAATAAAAACAATTTTTAATAAACAGTGCAAAGTAAGTAGGGATACCAATATCTTAGTTTTCATATTGAAAAATCAATACATTTCTTTCCCTTCTCCATGGTTATAATGGTTCCACCCATGTAATAAACCCAATCACTATAAGATTATCTTTATCATATTATCCTAATCATACAAACTCAAAATCAATCACAAAAAAACAACATTCCTAAACTTTAGCAATGGGAACTAAGATGGAATAAATGGCATACTTATGAAAAGAGACTGGCACGTTATATTCCATGACCCAAATAAATCTGCTTAGGATACATTCAATGGATTTTTTTATTTAAGTACTGCATTTATGAGCATGAGTATATGCTAGAGAAGCAAACATATACAGGCACATTAAAAAAAAAAAAAAAACTTTGGAGGAATCTTGAACTTAATATGATATACAACAGAAAAAAGGTACTACTCTCCTTTTAAAAATTAGCCAAGTCAAGAAAAGTTCAAATTAAATAAAGTACAGTAAATACTTACTTTACGTATTAAATCTTCCAGATCTAAGAACACAACCTAATCTTAGAGGCTGAAAGTAATAGGTTGGCATTCATTGCCATTACACTTAAGTGCAGTGGGTATTTGCACGTGTTGTAAACAAATGCAGGTAAGGTGTGATTTAGAGACAGTAGTTGCACTAAAGTGAATTACATAGAACATTATTAAGAAAATCTTATGTAAATATGGGAGTAATGAGATTCAAATGAAGAACATATGAAAGATCTGTGACTTTTCTTATGTAAATGAGTGTCTCTTCTTGCCTTTTGTAATTCATAGTCTCTTTATGCAGATGGGTTATAAAATGTGAATCTGTGCTTCTTCGTCTTTCCACTTTGCAATCCAGGAAGATGCTCACTTTTGGTGCAAGCCTGCCTATTTCCCATTGTGAATTGCACATTCTGTTATGCCAAACCCCAGTGTGTGAAATGCAGCTCACCAGCCTAGAAGAAGAAAGTATATACAAAGGATAATTCACCTTAACTTTGCTGAGCAGGAATTCCTCAAGAGGTTAAACATGGGCAGGGATTAAGTAACAACTTTGGTGAATTTGTATGGTCCACAAACTGGAACCGGGGGGGGAAATGTGGTTTTCCTTTACCTGTGGATACCACACTGTGGTGCATGGTGAGTTAGAGTGCACCCATGTTACTACAGGGCACCCACCTCTACCATAGGGAGAGCGGTGCAAGAACAGGAAGGGTATCATTCTATCAACTGCCAGGTCATGTTTGGTGCATGGGGAGTGCATCAACACTGTGTCAGACCATAGTCCTGGCAGTGCCCATGATTCACATATTTGACACACAAGTTTACTGCACTACCCCTTCCTGCATGGTAGGATTCCTCATGGTCACCTTGCTTGTAAGTGCAAACTATTCCAATGTTGTTAACTACAGTTATTTCTCTATCTATATATTGGTATAGGTGAGTAATCATCCTCTGTTTTATGTGTCCCCTCCCAGTTCTGATTTCCAGGGGTTGCAGGTTACCCACTCAAACCTTGGCTAATGACATCAGTCTGTAAAACTCTGGAGCTGCTGAGGAGCATTTTAACACTAGCTTGCCCCACACATGGATAGTCAATGAGTGAGTATCTGGCCCACAAAACCTTGTTTCAATTGCCTGGGTGAGTCAGGGAGTCTTTCATTATGAACCTGTTACTGCATTTAGAATCTTTACTGCCTGCTCTGGGCTTAACATAATCATGTGTCATTCTGGTGTGCAACTGACATTACCAGCTACTGAAAGTAACAATGAAGCTCCCTTTATTATTTGTCCCAGCAGTGACAATAACCATGGTTGTCAGCTGATGGCAGTAGCACAGCAATCTCTCTGACAGCAATTACACGGTACATGGCTGAGCAGGTGAAGTGGTGGTATCTAGTCCACAACTATGATCTGTGACATTCACTATGTGACAGTGAAAAGTTACAGCTAAAATACTTAATGCATGTAGTGTTATTTGTGGGCTGTGCTGAGTGGTGCATGCTCAACTTACACTGTACATCAGACATTTTTCCACATATCATACTTGACTGTATTGGTTATATGGTATTATCCATCATCATTTGTAGGTTATTCGATGGTCAGTGGCACAAATGCTAGCTGTATTAGCAACTTTGCATGAACTGCAAAGCAGAAGGTGTTATAAAAAACTTTAGGGTTATACTCTGACTAGTTCACAGCAGTGTTATCCAAATTTAACTTACATTTGAAAGGTGCCATGCATAATATCTCACTAGGATAGTGCCGGTGATGGTCCCAGAGATCATGAGCAAATGCTAGCATATTATCTTGATGATGATTGATCCAATGATAGGATATACTGGATGCAGGGGAACCTTTTAATACTGACCTAACAGTGCTGTGGGACCTAGACCTTGACTGAGGTGTTCTACCCATGTGCTGTGGGAGCCTGATGTGCTCTGATTGCCTTGTTTTTTGAGGTTCCACATAAATGCATATAGCACTTCCTTGGGAAATATGTGGTGTATAGCTTACTCATCCACTATGCATGAGGACAACCCCTCAATTGCATAAAGTCCTGTCCCTAATGTGTGGTTGATAAGTCATTATTAGTGTGTGTGTATGGAGGTTAACATGAATGCTGTCTGTGCAGCCATACTGCACATGACGATCATCATGGCATCGCACCAGGCCAGACTTCACCATTTGCATGTACTGGTGAATTTCCTCATGTATACCCTGTATCACTCTAATCATCTCTACCTGTGGCTGTGACTGAACTATGTCACAGCACATTTGCTGGGCAGACAAGGCCATGTATGTCCCTGGAGCTAACTGCGAAAGATGTCTTTATCTGACACCCTTGTATGCAAGTATGACTGTGGATACTGCCACTGTGGAATGGTTGTCTGTTTATCATGGGGTCAGGTTGTGTACAAGAAACAGCTGTTGAGCTACCTGCTGTTCTCCCTTGTTGTAATATCATTTCCTCGTTATGCTGATTAAGTGAGCCTTTGTCACTACCTATGGAGTATTCCACCTGCTGTGTGTTAGATGGCTCTGCTAGTGCACTGTGTGACTCTGTACCACTGACCTGCGGCTGTGTCATTAGAATGAAAGTAATAGCATCATCACCAACAGTCATTCTGTTTCAACATCAGCCTACAGTGTTGCAACAGAGCATGTGATTGCTTCTCCTGTTCACCCTGTGATGAAAGATGACATGATGTAATTATTGTGATTAATGTGACCTGTGACAGATATCTATGAGTGTGTATTAAAGGTACAATGTTTGCACCTAGCATGTAGTGTGTGCGGAGTCTGTGCTACAGCTGATGTTGTTGGAGTACCCAGTGAGGAAATATTTGAGAATTATATGTACAAAGATAACATGGCAAGTATTCCAAGCCTGAAATAAGCAAAGCCTGCCAAACACTAACCTTCTGTGCTGCCTGTATGTGGATGTTGGAGATGTATGGAAGTAATGGTGTTAGCACTACCTCCAATGATTCCTGCACCATCCTCCTCTGATCAAAGTCATCTCCCTTTAGAGACAGTAAGAATTCCTCCTCCTCCAGGGTTAAAGATTGGATAGTAGAAGGTCTACCACCAGTGCTGCTATGGGCAATTGTATTCTGCCCAACCTTTGTCCTAGAACATCCAACTATGTCATTAGATCTTTTCCTATGCTGTGCCAAGGTGTATTTCCCTCCCATAAGAGCATTTATATCAACAACTACTTGATTCCATGACTTATCTTACTCTGCCTGTTTTGGCCACCTTTTCTAAAAAGATATTTTCCATATGTTCTATGTGTATCCATAAAGATGTGGGTTGCCTTTGAACTGAAGTTGTCTTTCCTATGCATTGATCCCTGATGCTGTAACATTTTTAACCTGAAAATATCTCCTTTGTCACTCTACAAAGTGAATTGTATGTCTAAGTATATTTTTATATATTCCATCCTTCAGTTACAGGAAGGTAGCCTGCCATGTGGACTTGAAATTTTTCATTGCCAGGGACCAGTGTCTGCAGTAACCAACTTTCCACGTATAAAGGTAATGAACATGGCACTGAATATGACACTTTACATATCCCAGATATTTGCATATAGAAGTACAGTACTATTGCAAAATTTCCTTACCAATATATCATAGGCTAATCTTGAAGATGTCATACTAAAATCCACTGATAACTGTCTTTTTTCATTACTTTTAATCTGTTAATTTTATAAACCTTTTAATGTAATTTTCACTTTCCCCGACCTTCATATAAACACAGAGCCCAGCAGTATTCAAAATTATAAAAATACTCGCAAAAGTTTAATTACAGTTATGAAGTTCTCATGCAGATTTAGCTGTATGAGTTGCATCAACGTACACATCTCTAAGTATTTTTACTGTAGTAGCTCTGTTCCTAGGTCTGTGAATGATGTACAAAGTGCTCATGCATATGCCTAGATACTGTACAAGCCTCATCATATTGACATGATTCTGATGCATATAAAAGTAATGCTCAAACTTTTTTGTGTCCATACCCACACAGGGTGTAAGGTACCAACACTGTGATGTCACACCCTAATTGTCTCTGTTTTATACTTATCCCTTCATTCTCATTTGCACTGGTAATAGAAAGTAGCAATCGGTGAAAGTACAAGGCTGTGCCCTAAGTTAGTCTGAGAACAATCCTAAATTTTCCTTCACTTGCTGCAGGCATCATATCTGCAAACGTTGGAGGGGTCCTGGAGGAAAATTGATGTATGGTTGATGTTGGGGGATCACCTGACTTCATTGACAAGAATCTTCCACTCTGAAAAAAGAATGCTGCCACAAGCATGATTACTAACAGAGGCAAAGGAGATATCAGCTGGCTGTGTGTGTTGAGGTACCAGAAAGGAGGCCAGAGTTTTACAGTAATCCAATAAGTATCCTTTTAAGCTTAAGATATATTAAGCTATTTTACATATGTGTATATATATATATATATATATATATATATATATATATATATATATATATATATATATGTGTGTGTGTGTGTGTGTATGTGTATGTGTACATATATATCTCGTTTAGTAATTCTTCAGAGCTCATAAAGAGTGATGTAAATTATATGTGTGATAAACAAGCTACTTCAGTGACATAAGTGTTGGAAAAGTTTGATAGGGTATGTATAAAACACATATTTTTGTAATACTTGCTGAGTTAGTTTTTATTTTTGAAAAGTATACAGTTTTTGCTGTACTGTGAGAGATGTTACACTTCAGTAAAAGTGCTACGTGCTGGTGATGCTGTTATTTGTGCTGGATTAACACAGTCATAACTCATATGTCTGGTGAATTTTTTAGTGAAAATGTTATCTAGCATTAACAAGGGCCATTGCAGTACTTTTCTGTGAGCTATGTGAATTGATAAAGTGCTGGGTATCTGCAGAACTTTACTCATGTTTTGCAAAGCCAGCTTTCAGAGGCACCACACATCTCATAGGCGATGGGAGAGGAGGAAGTCAATGAACTACATATTCTTAACTAGCTTTGCATTAGTGCAAACTGCAATGCTGTAGGCCCTGATCAATGATACATATCTTTCTGAGGCCTACATAATGATGAAAACATTAATGGTAGCAATGTAAAATATACAGATTAAAAATGAACAAAAACGGCAATACTTCCTTTCAGCTTAGACTGGACACATGACAATTGTTTGCAGTCACAGAAACAAATGCAAGACTCTTCCCTGCTTGAAACCGACAATCTGCTAAAGCTGCCATAGCAGCAAGCTTTTCACCAATACAAAGATGAATACATCAACCACTCACCACCTAGCAAAGACATGTGGTACCTCTGAATGCATCAATTGCAGAAATTCAGTACTGCATATAAAAATGTATTTTCAGTTCACAGCATTCTTTTTTTTTTCCAAAGCCATACACAGCATTTCTTCCTTGCAAGATGGGCATTTTTCCAAGTGTATAGCCAATATTTAAACTAACCGATTTTCTTATGGTTCACACTGTAGAGCATTGCTTACATTTACAGAGCTACATGTTGAATTTGCTAAGAAAAAAATTATGGAGGACAAAATAAAATGCTGGATAAAAAAGGGGGTGGCAGCTGCATAATCTAAGTTATATAGGGAAACCTCTCAGATTACAATTGCTTTACTGTGCACGGCGCATGCACTTGGATTCAGTAACTCGTTCCTTATTTTCTCATACTTCCATAGCTGCTGAGAAGATCGAGTCTAACCAGGAAAGATATCAGAGGACGGTAGGATGAATTCTCTCATGACTTTGTAAGTACGGCTTAAGATTCAACACTTATCAAAACCAAAGAAAAAACACAAGAACCTAATACATCCAAACACATACACAGATTTGGAGTACCAAACAGCTTTAATCCTGGTACCTCGACATTTCGCCTTCAAGGGATATCAACATATCAAATTCTAAGGCTTAAATATACTAAACAATTAAAAAATTGTGTTTCAAAATGTGTCTAACATCAAATAAATTTAACCAAATTTATATAAAAATACAACACCCTCTCATAATGTGTGTATGTACTCATATAAGAAATACACACACACATATACACACACACACACACATATATATATATATATATATATATATATATATATATATATATATACACACACACACACACACACACACACACACACACACACATTTATGGACATATTATCAATAAGATAAACATTTTCTTTGATGTTATTGCTGTAGAATTCATGGTAAATTTTGTGCTGTTGTTATTTTGCTGCTGCTGAAGTTCTGTGGGAAATGTAGTGGTTTTTCATGACCAAGGGATATGTTTATGTATATTGTGCACTGGGCACTTTAAAAGTGGGATGTACAGACAAATTTTGAAACACAATTGTTTAATTGTTTAGTATATTTAAGCTTTAGAATTTGATATGTTGATATCCCTTGAAGGCAAAATGCCGATGTACCAGGATTAAAGTTGTTTGGTACTCCAAATATGTGTATGTCTTTGGATTTATTTGGCTTAAGATTAAAAAAGAAATAAACGAGTTTTGTAAACATTTTCAAACATTCCATGTTTAGATGTGCAGAAGCAAGCAAACACAATGAACAAACCAACAGAAATCAGGATCATATTGCTAATACAAAACCAAAATTGCTAATCATACTCCTTATAATAAGTTTCAGATAGAGATGATGATGTATCTTAAAAAAATCCTATGCATATAGGAAAATATAACAATACTCATTAAGTTTTTTATACTCTGCCAACTTTTTCAATGTCGCACATAACTTGTTACCACAATGTAAAACTGGGTTGATTTCCTGTTACACCACCTCTCAGTGTTTAAAAATTATTGCTGATATCATTAACTGAACGCAGAGAAGCCATTTCACTTATACCCTATTAAGACTGTGATATCAGCTATAGAATCCATGATTCCAAGCTAATGCGGGAATATTTTCCTAAGAGTGAAAATGGTTGCCCCATGCTCTTTTTGTCAAATCCCATAGCTATTGAGACAACTCCATTGCATATGTAAGTAATCTGCTGTTCCTTATCCACATCTTTAGCATTTACCATCATCCCCACTCTCAATTTTACCCTGTAATGAGATGAGATGCCAAAAGAGCAGTTTCTTGAAATGGGTGAAAGAGGTTGAGTATCATGATATCCCCATCTGACATAAGCTACACTATTTATGTTTAAAGCTAATACTCCCTAAAACTTTTGAATATACTGATCATAGGTTCATAGGTTCATAGGGTCATACTAGGCTATCTGCCCTAGGGCATTTATAAGCCTAGCCAGAATGTGTTTGGCTTTTGCCACCCATTTTAAATTTTTTTTTGCTATGCTTTTTTCGAGTTAGTATACTGTGAAGTGATACCCGGGTAAAACTTACGAATCCCCCCATCACACATCAAAGATCCTCTGAAGAGAGAATGAGGACTCTGCTGCCTCTGTGGAATTTTTTTTTCCAGAGTGAAGAAGCTGTCTCTAAATTGAATCTGTCCCCAGCATGTGTCTCTCGAGCCAGAGCTCAAATGGGGATTTTTTTTTTGAGGCAGCATGTCCATTAATTCCGGTTGGTTGGACATTTTTTATAAGGCACAGCACGCTTCTGAACAGGCGGTATGCCATGCCACTGAGTACAGTTTTTTTTTTTTAACCGGCAGCATATGGGGCATCTGTTGGCTTTGATCCTCTTGGTTGGTGGTGTGGGGTTTTTTCCAGGGTGGTCAGGTGTGTGGGTGTGTAGTAAAGGTACATCCCAAAAGGGCATTTTAAGGGCCTGATGAGGGATGAGTAAAGAGGCATGATAACGTCCCTGATCTAGATGTGAATAATGTTTTTCTAACCACTTTGCCCACGTGGTTGTCAAAAATGGATTTGCTCAACTCAACTCCCCTCCCCCCTTCCCTCTTTTCTTTTCTAAATGGAATGGATTACCTGTGGTAATTTGTGGGCACTTTGTTTTGTTTTTTTGAAGGGATGACTACTTTTTTTTTTTTTGTTTTGAGAGCCATGGTTTGGGTTCTGGCACTTCTTTTCTGAGGCCCTTTTGAGGATTGTGGAGTGTCGAGAGTCAGACGGGAGTGGCACATGGCACCCAGTTTGCAGTCATCCACAGTCCTTCCCAGTCCTCCTTGGCCTGTACCTCCGAAATATATAGAAATATATAGAGGACTAGAGGGAGAGACCACACTTGACACTGTACACCACTTGTAACTGGTTTGAGTCTGACATGGCTTCACAAAAACCACCATGTGGGTTCTGTCCAGCCAGTCAGTTTGCCATCCATCTAGTGACATATTTATTTTATAGTTAGTATATCTATATCTATGCCCGAAAGGTGGGGTATAGGGTAGCTTTTAGGGGGGGGGGGTGGTGGGGTGGACACCTCTCCCTCACCACTTCCTTGGTGTCTGTGTCAAAAAAAAATCAAAGAGGCAGGACAGGTCCTGGGTAGGAAGATAACACCTTAGGTGATCCAGTGGTCCAGTCCAGTATATTTGGTCTTATCTTTTATCTTTATTGATGACTTTGCAGACCAAGCTAGTCAGGCTTTGGGGGCGATAGTTTCCAGGATCCCCCGAGGCACCACCTTATGGAGAGAGACCACTGTTGCTTGCTGTAACTTCTTCTTTTGGGCACATATCCTGTAGTAAGGCTGAGATTGAACAGTAGTTTTATGTTTGGGTTTAGCTCTTCTTGGAGTTCATGTAGGACACAGCCCGGGACACCATCAAAAGATTTTATGCTGTAATCTAAAAGCTGATAACAAAGTGACAGAATATGAGGTTTTTGCTATACCACTTTATTGTACCAGTTTATCAAAATTGATAATCAGTCCCTTGATCTAGTGAGGATATGACTACACATTTATAAGTTCTACCATCATTAAAGTCACTGCATGTGGCAGCCTTTTAAGCCAGCAATGTGGGCTTCAGGGTCTGCTTGAGGCTGTGGTTGAGAGTAAAGTGGAGAGGTGATGGGTTCCATACCAATCCCTCCACCAGTGGGTGAAAAACTCGCTGTCCTGGTTGACTCTGACCATGAGCCACTGGTGGCATGCACACCCTTAAACCACCCAAGACCATCAGGGCAGGGAAATACTTCTTCAGACAGGGATGATATCAATTTTGTGGCCCTCCTCACCATCCCTTTTGTGTCTATCTGTCCTATCTATGTCTTATCTCCCCCACAAACTGTCAGCCTATGATAGTGTTTTCATCCCTCTTGGCTATCATTTGTTTTGTGTTAAAAAAAAACTTTAATTCAGCCATAAAACTCTCTCCTACTCACCCTGCCCTTTTTCCTTCTCGAACTTCCCATATAAAAATTTTGGGAAAATGGGGATCTATCCCCATCAAAAAATATTACACATCCTCTCCCACCTTGTCCAGAACAATCCTCTTAATGTGTTCCTTTTGTGTTTCCTTGTCTGGTGTCTCACCTTTTTCCTGACTGACCTATCTTCCCACTTTCCTGGATTATAAATGTCATAACAGGGTGTCCATATAAGGACACCTTCATTGTGAATACATGTCTTTAAAAAAATTTGATAAGCTATGGGCCAGTGGTGTTAAGCCATATCCAGTGCAAAATCTTGTAGACAGTTGTCATGAAATCTGCACAATTTCATGCTTGCTTTTGCTTGCAGAAAATAGATGCCAGCATTCATGAATTTACCTACACATGGACTTTTCTGAATAAAAACAAAGTTGTCTCATATCAGTTTACACCAGTTTAGACGTAGACAACTTTACTGGGCATTCTCTCAAAAACATAGAGGTTCTAAAACCAGTGCTACTTGTTCAAACTTTGCTCATTTAAATATAGGTCTACCAGCATAATTTGCTTGTTCCTGTTATGCACCTGTGAAGGGTGGGACTGGGAATGCCATCCATAATAAGGTGCTCTTTAATTACATCAGCAAATTGAAAGATAACTCTGAGTATAATGTTATTAATAAACTAGCTATATTTTATTTATTTATTGATATATTGTCATTTGTTGCTGATTTCTGCACTTTGTGAGCATTGTTTAGGCAGTGATTCAATGGAGTTGCTTGGTGGTTGCAGTGTAGTATTTCTGCACTTTATTTTTCTGAAACAAAATTTATTTTACATCAAGAAGGATTAGGTCTGCATTCTAGTGGCAGTGGAGAGTACTTAAATCTTATCCTGTGCCAAGAGTTAGTCTAGTCAGCTTTAAGTGTAATTTGATGATTGGCCAGAGGGCCATTTTGATTGTTTAGTGAGTTTGTTGTAAGTAGGTGCATTTGCGTTGCTCTGGGCTCATTTCCAGAAAACTTCCAAAGTGTTCTGCTTCAATCCTGCGCCACCCTTGGCAAATACGTACGGTACTTTGGTAAACTGCACTTCTTTTTACTTTTAACAGTGTTGCTTTCAGATATGTTTAGTATTATTTGCTGTATCTCTATACTTTAATTAATTTTAAAGTGCCCCTGAAATTTACTGTCATTTGTTGCTGATTTCTCCACTTTATGAGCATTCCTTAGGCAGCAATTCATTCTGTTTGCTTGTTGGCTACTATAGTCCTATACTTTTTGCTAAAATAGAGTTGATTTTACATTAAGAAGGATTAGCTCTTCACTCTAGTAGCAGTGGGGAGTAGCTTCATGTCATTCTGAGTTGGGAATCACTCTAGTCAGCTTTAAGTGCAATTTGGTGACTGATCAAAGGGCCATTTTAGTTGTTTAGTCAGTTTCTGTGCTTGTGTAAAGTTGACACATTTGCTGAGATGCTGTTCATCTCACAGTGGGATTTGGCACTGCTCTGTATAGATGCAGGCATCTCAAATGGGCACTTTCATTAAAAAAACTCCTCTGATAGATGCAGGCATCTCAAATAGAAACTTTCATTAAAAAAAACTCCTCTGAAATCTCTGTGGTACTTAATTAACCATAGAGCAACTGCTTTGTGTTTTCAGAAGCACTACCTGCAAGTTTAGTTTTAGATAATCTCTTGCAGTCTATAATTTTACAGCATCCTAACTAGATAGCTGTAAACCCCTTGTGGCAAAGGGGATAATGCCAGCCCAGCTATCTAGAATTTTGTAAATAATTATATGTCATTTGTGAACATCAACATGATTCATATAAGATACTTGTGTTACAACTGTATTAGAACTGTATGTCATGTGTATATCAAACATGTTTGTACAGACGTCTGTTGAAAAATGTTTTTGCAAAGTGCTTGAAATGTAACCACAGTGTACCCTGCTGGAAAAGAACAAAAATGTACATGCACTATTGTAACTATTTAAATTATTTATTTATTTAACATTCGTTAACTGAGAAAGTCTGACTTGAAACAAAGCTAATTTTCAGCAGAGGCCCAGGGAGAAACACTCCAGATGCATGTCTTTGTAATGTGGGAGGTAACTGGAGCACCCGGAGGAAACCCACATGAATGCAGAGAGGACATGCAGATTCCACACAGAAGGCACCTCAGCCAAGAATCAAACTGGAGAACTTCTTGCTGTGAGGTGACAATACTACCACTGCACCACTGTGCCATCCTAAATGCATATTTTAAAATGGAAACTGGAATACAGGAGGTTAACTTCAGAAAAACAGTTGAAATTAAATTCCTTTATAGCAGCAAGGAGACACAATGTCTAAAATTAGGGAGCTTTCTGTATTGTCTTGGAAGTGTTTTATTGTTTTATGACTTCCACAATTTGCCAAACATCTGAAGAAAAGCCCTTGTCTATATAATTTTACAGGTAGATGCTAAATGCTACCAGCTGCCATCAATGGTTGTTTTGGGGCCTGGGAACTAGGAGTCAGAAGACAAGCAGTGATGTCATTTTGTAAGCTATCCCAGCAGCAATATTTGAGATATTAATTTAAGACGTCTCTTAGAGAGAGACAGCATTCTGTATTCTGTCTTGGACCTGACAATTTAGATCCAGTCACCACATTTGTCTTGCTCTTAAGTAAGTTAACTAGGGTATAGTAATTCTCTTAGATTCAGTCAGAAACATAGTGAAGCATAGTTTAGATGTTTTCTTTCTTTATTTGAGACTGTCCTGCAATGTTGTTTTAAATATTTCCTGTGATTTCGAACTCTGATGTCACTGTAATTATATACTGAGTATTTTCTTGTTATTTTATTATTTATTATTAAATATATTTAAACCTTTCATTGTGACTGATCTTTGTACAGCTATTTAAGTCCTGAGAGTACTGAGGTGATAACACCGTGTAGCAACATTACACAGTAAGATTGGAACCCTTTGTTAAGAGCCTTAAAGTAGCTGATAAGGAGTGACTGGTGGCAGTGAAACTACCTTATAGTCTGTGCAGAAGGGGGCATAGCTAGTAAACCTGTGCCAGCCTTTCCCAGGTGTGTGTGTGTGTGTGTGTGTGTGTGTGTGTGTGTGTGTGTGTGTGTGTGTGTGTGTGTGTGTGTGTGTGTGTGTGTGTGTAAATCAGACCTCAAAGAGTGTGTGTCAGCTACTTGGGCAGGGACATGAAACACTGGTTATACAGAGAAGGTGCTGGAGGTCTTGCCTTGGTCACTCAGCTGAGATCTCAACTGTATAGCTGTGCTAGTGGGGAGTCTTATTGGGGATCTGGAGAAAGAGGGAGAAACCAGCCCTGGACTTATTGTGGTCTCTGTGTGCTCTTAAGGGAAATTGCACTTGATGCAGAGAGCTGTAGCTGGAAATACTGTGTGTGCAACTTGTAATCCTCCCAATGTACATCCCCCACTGTTGCCAGTGGTGAGGATTGAGGCTCCTTGATTGCTGGTCCAGTGGTGGTGTGTCAAACCCTTCTTGTACCATCCCCTTGTAAAACATGTAACTAGGATCTGTAACTATGGATATATTCTGTCTTGCTATCTCTGCAGCCAGCTTAGTGGATTTAGGCATTGTAGCATTTCTCTCATGTACACTGACAACCACCTAAAGCAAAGTGCTATGATATGTGAGAAATGTAGCTATACAATGTCACTGGAGGCAAGGCTCTCACTTAATAACACTAAAAATACCAACAGGTTATCAGTAACACACATACATTACATCTGCAACATGTAGTATGGACAAGACACATAGAACCACATATGCAGATATTCTTAAATGTAATCACCCCAAACATCAAAGGTTTTCCAGATGCTGCACTTACAGTAAGTATCCTCAGAAACCTCATATGCAGTCTGCAAAAACACTAACCACCATGACAAATACAGCCACATTACAATTTATCAGCCTCTAAGCCCATAATGCATACCACTGCACAACCTGATATTTTGGTCATAGGAGATTCCATTGGGAGACACACAGATGTTCCACTCACCATGCTGAGTAAGGATTTAGTCATTGCCCTATAAGGGGCCAGGATCCTCCAGATCAAGCAAATACTCAGATCAATAAACCACAGGTACCAGTGTGACTTAGTCATAGTCCATGTAGTTATAAATGACCAGAGACATACCTCCTTGGACTACATCAAGAGAGACATAATGGAGCTCATGGACTATGGGTTCCAGGCTGGTGTGAGCCTAGCACTGAGCAGCATTCTACCTTCTCCAATGATGATGCCACAATATGAACAGAAGATAATTGACTTTAATAACTGGTTTAGTTTCTGGTATCATTTGAAGGGGGTACAATATTTGTCTGCCTGGGAGGATATTGTTGGCAGAACATGCTGCTTTGCCAGAGGTGGTCTTTACCTGTCCCCTTTAGGCTTTTGAATATTATCTAAAACCTTGTCAACTCTCATAGTGCATTTTTCAGGCATTGCCAACTTGATAAACCTTCTGACATAACTGAACTTACCAGTGATAATCTAAAGTTGTTATTGCTCAAAGCCAGGAATTTAAACAAGAAACTCCACTCCCCCCAAGCTCTCCTCACCCTAGAGAATACAGACTTCTGTGCAATTACTGAGACATGGTTTAAAGCCATAGAGTGCATTCTGTCAGTGCAGGGCCATAATTCCTTCTAGGGCTATAATTCCTTCCACACATTTAGACCATTTACTGCACTGGAAGGGACAAGAGATGGGGAAATCAAAATTTACATCAAACATAAATCCATCTCAAGTTTAGTCAAACAGCATGACGTGCTTGAGCTTCTGCACAACCAACTTACCATAAGCAAAGTTCCATACCATATTCTGGCAAGCTATAGCTCCTCCTCTATGAACCAGGAAGCCCATACTACATATTTAAATGAAATGAAGACACTCCAAGCTAATACTATATTCATGGGTGACTTTAACTACCCCACTATGAACTGAGAATCATACATGAACTCAAACATGCAGGCCCAGAGATTCCCAGACTTTCTCAGCAGAAACACCATGGACCAGCTGGCCCATATGCCCACTAGGGGTGCTAACATCCTTGAACTAGTCCTCAAAAACATGGGAGTAAATTGCACCCCCTATAGTAATATCTTTACTGGTCAGGTCAGACCATAAAGTTGTTTCCTCTGAAATAAAAATTAAATCTGGGACCCCAGCTAACAGTGGAACATTTAAAAATTACTCTAAGGATAACTTCATACTATTAAGTGACACTAACAAATTTCCAAGCCCCACTAAATCATGAAAACACTGCTACCTATGCAGAACTATTCACAGAAACTCCATTTAATTATATAAATAGATGCAGACAGCTGTACCTTCCTGAAATAAGCACCACAAAAATAAACCTCCTTGGTGGAATGCCAAAATGAATAGCTTGTGCAACAAAAGAAAGAAAATCATGACTAAAAGTAGAAAGATGTATGTTCAGAAAAGTAATAATGCCCTTGTCAATCTAAACAAACACTGCAGGATTAATCAAGTCTACCAAAGCCAAAATACAGATAAAAGTAGCCTCCCTGCCAAAGTACAACCACAAGACTTTCTTAAACCATGTTCACAACCTCAAAAGCAGCACACAGCAATGTCCCTGAACTAATTGTGACTGGAGCCACTTAAATTATTTATTTATTTATTTACATTTCTTGACCGGGAGTGTCCGACTGGATGTAGTTCCATTTTCAATGGAGGCCCGGGTAGAAAAGCTCCCCAGTTAAAATGAACAGACAATAGTTACATTGGATTTACATAGTGATTAACAATTTGATTAACATAGCAATTAATTACAAACATAGTTACAGATGAAGAACATAGTACATCAGTAGACAACTAGAATCTTTATCTGCGAAGTACATAACAGACATTAACAACTGTTACAATAAGAAGTTCCTGCTGTTTAAGTACTAGGCTTATGAGCATCTGAGCTTGCTATAATCAAGGTAGTTAGTGGGGTGGAAAGAAAGGTAGTGGTTGGATGGGGTGGGTGATATTGGAGTGGGAGTTGCAAGGGCATAGCCAGCATGTTTTTAGGTGCGCTTTTAGTAAAGTTTTGAAGTGGGTGCATGATGGTATGGAGGTAATTGTGGGTGGGAGGGAGTTTCATAATTTGGCTATGGCACAAGAGAATAGTGCTTCACCAGCAGAGCTATTGGCTTTAGTGATCTGCAAGTGATTTTTCTTGTTGGATCTTAGTGGTCTGGTGGTGCGATAGGGTTGGAGTAGATTCTGGAGGGATGGGACATTTAGTGGATGGTTTACTAGTTTGTGGGTGAGTGAGAGTTGATACCATTGAAGGAGGTGAGGAAGTTCAAGCCAGTCCAGTTCAGCAAATGAGAGACAGTGGTGACTACGGTAGGATGCCCCTGTGGCAAATTTGGCAATTTTGTTGTAGCAGGTCTCTAGCTTGTTTAGATCGCATTGCCTTAGGTTGGTATATATTGGAGAGGCATAAAGTAGGATGGAGATAAGTTGGGAATTTGCTACAGAAATCTTTGCTGCTTTGGTGAGAAGTTGCTTATTTCTGTATAAAGCTTCTAGTTGTTTGTGGACTTTTTTTATGGTCATGGATATGTGAAGATCAAATTTTAGTTTATTGACTATTTCCACTCCTAGCAATTTGGTGTGTTCTGTTGGGTGTATAGTGGTGTTATCTTTTGCTGTGATGTTAAAGTGAGAGTTGTTTTGAGTATGTTTCGTGGGTTGGAAGATGAGTAGTTTAGTTTTGTTTGGGTTGAGTATTAACTGCGCATTGGATAACCATGTTTCAACAGAGGAAAAGGCTTCCTGTGTGACTTTTTGCAGTTTGGGTAGGGACTGGGCTGAGCAGATGATGGTTGAGTCATCTGCGTATTGTATGAGTGTGCCATATTTGGTGGCAGAGGCTAGATTATTGGTGAAAACAGAGAAGAGTAGGGGTCCAAGGATGGATCCTTGGGGAACCCCTATAGAAACAGGTAGTTGGGGAGATATGTCATTCTGCCACACAACGGATTGTTGGCGGTCAGACAGTTAACTCTGAAACCAGTTGGTGACTGATTGAGAGAAGGATATGTTATTGAGGACAGAGATGAGTTGTTTGTGTGGGACTATGTCAAATGCTTTAGATAGGTCTTGGAAAGTAGCAGAGGAGAGATAGCCATTGTTTTTATGCTGAAGGGTAGTGTTAGTAAAGGAGAGTAAGGCAGTGGTGGTGCTATGGTTTGGTCAGAAACCATGCTGAATATTGGAAAGGAGGTTGTTAGTAAGGAGGTAGTCTGAGATCTGAGAGTGAATGCATCTCTCTAGTATTTTGGAGAGTGGAGAGAAAATAGCTATGGGGCAGTGATACTTTCCACAGTGTGGGAACGTAACCTTCTGACAGAAATCGGTTAATCAAGATGGATACTGGGTATGCCAGAGCATCAGCTGCGATTTGTAGGTATTCACTTGGGAGGTTGTCTGCTACTAATTTGGTGGGCTTAAGTTTAGTTAAGTGTTTTTTTATGTTGGAGGTAGATACAGGAGAAAAAGAGAAGGCAGTGGGGAGATTACTAGTTGAAGGTGTGGGTTGGAGGGGAGGGGGTTATGTTGTTAAGCTAGTGATAGTATGGTTTGTGTGAAGTGTGTGTGTTGAATGAGGTAGCAATATTTTCGGAGGAGTGAGAGATGTTAGGAGGAGGGGCACTGACTTTACCTGGGTGGAGGATGGAGTTTATGGAGGACCAGAATTGTTTGGGGCTGTGTTGGTAGGAGTCTAGGGCAGACTGGTAGTATTGGAATTTGTCCTGTTTTATTAGCTTTTTGACTCTCTTGCGTAGTTCTAGGAATTTCTGTCTAGTTGAGGGGGTTTTGGTTTTGCACCAGTGCTCCCAGGCTTTATCTCTGTTTTTCATTTCTGCCTTAGTGGTTTTCTGTAGCCATGGGGAGGGTTGTGCTTTGCTTCTGGAAAGTCTTATGGGGGCATGGTAATTAAAGATGCTCAGGAAGGTAGTATTAAAACATTCAACTGTGTCATCAAGACTGAAGTACTTTAGTGGATGCCAGTTACATTCTTTGAGGGATGAGATGAATGTGATTGGGTTAAAATTTATTTTTTTTATGTAATTGACGCTAGATGACAGGTTTAGCTTGGTATAGGTATTTTTTGAGTAGGAATGTTGGGGAGTGATCACTGAAGCTATCTGATAAGCAGCCTGTTATAAATGACTGGGAGCTCTTACTGACTAATATCCAATCCAGGGTAGTGTGCTTGCTGGAGTTTTTATTTATCCTGGTTGGTGACTGGACTAGTTGGGTGAAGCCATGAAGGTTTACATGATGGGTTGGATGGTTGCCAGAACAGGATTGCCAGTCAATATTGAAATCACCTAAAATTATAGTTTCTTGGGGGAGATGGTGGGTAGACCAGCTGACAAGGTTTTCTAGTGGAGGGATGTTTTGGCCAGGTGGGAAATAGCATCCAATTATGTTGATGGTTTTATTTTTGGTTTATTTTCAGGTTGGTATATATTATTTCTTCACTGCCTATTTGTGGAGCTGATGATTTTAAGATATGGATGTTTAGATGCTGTTTAAATATTATAGCTACACTGCCTCTTTTCTTGTTTAGCCAGTCTACTCTTAGTATGCCATAACTGGTAGGGAGGATTTGCTCACTGGTAATGTGAGGTTTTAGCCAATTTTCTGTCAGGATGACTATATCTGGGGAGTACAAGTCTATGGTGGCATGGAGTTCATGGACTTTGTTGGATATACTTCTAATATTTAGGCTTAGTAGAAGGACGTCACTTGGCTTTCTATTGGCTGTGATATGGGAGAAGTTGTGGTTTCTAGTCTGATTATGAGGACTGGGATTGTAGATGGTAGGGCTAGGGTTGGGGTGGATGTCTCCACTTAGGGCTTGTTTTGATATGCATGACGTTATTAGTTTTCTCAGTTTTTGAATGTGTGTTTATTAGGGAAACTTTATGATTGTGCTTTGTGGGTAATAGGTATGGGGTGGGAGGGTTAATATGTTAAGTTGTAGGGATGCTTTATGTTTGAGTAATATAGTTGGTAGAATATATGGGAGGGTGCATAGGGATGGTTCTTGAGTTGGTGGGAGGGGAGCTGAGTGATGGTGAGACATGAGTGGTGATGTGAATAGTAGTACAGGGGTAGTGGTTGAGTGGGGGAATGATGGAGTTTTGGTAGGATGTAAGATATGCAAGGAGAGTGCATGCAGTGAGCATAGGTAATGTATGCTTGTACATGTTAGCTGAGGAGGAGTGATAGTAGTGGGAAGATGGAGAAGGTAGTGTTGGGTTTAGTGCTATGGTTGGCTATTGGAAAGATGGGAGGGGTTTGTGAGTGTAATAAAGGTAGGACCACTGGGGACGGGAGGAAATAGGGGGCAGGTTGGGGAGCGAAGTGGGTAGAAACCCTGTTAGTTGCTCTTATGAGGAGGCTGGAAAGAATCAGATAACAGAGTAAACTGATAAATGAACATATGATAGTGACAAAGGGTGGTTGTAGTTATAAAATGGTGCCTACCACAGGTAATATTTATTTACTCTGGGATTGGCTTAAGGTAATAAACAGGGACGGGGCAGGGGGAGAACAAGGGTCTGAGCAGGCAGTTCTTTTGTACTGCTGCTAATGAGCCAAAGCAAAGACAAGTTTGTGTTTAAGAAACAGTCAGAATTGACCAAGGATTGCTCTGAAAGCTCTGAAATTGAGGTGGAGGACATAGCAAACCTACTGCACAACAAATTTAGCTCCATTCTTAGCCCCCCTCTCCCTCTGAGTAATCTGTCAGGAGATCCTCTCAACCATAATTCCCCCAACTATCCTAGGGAACATGTCCTCAATGTGTTCTCTGAGGCTAGGAACACTACACTGATTGGCCTGGTAGTATCCCAGGTTGCCTCCTAAATAGTATGAAACATGACCTATCAGGCCCACTAGAATCACTATTTAATCATAACCTCCAGACAAGCTTCATGCCAAGCAAACAGTGGACTGCAAATGTTATCCCTTTGCACAAGGGTGGGCCACCTATGGACCTGGGTAAATATAAACTACAGACCCATATGTCTGACTAGTGTCATATGCAAAGCCATGGAAAGAATCATCATGGAAATGATAAACAATGAAATAAGAAACCTACAGACATTAGACATAATATAGCTTAGTTTGTCAAAGGGAGGTCGTATCTATTCAAGATGGTAAACTTCTTGAAGAAGGTCAGTAAAGCCGCAGATAGTGCAAAATGTTATATAATACCTACCCTGACCTGGGAAAGGCATTTAACACAGTAGCCCACTCAAACATTGTAAGTAAACTGACTAAATTAGGCAAAAACCCATATAGCACCTGATGGATAGCTAGCTGGCTCACACATAGGAGCCAAGAAGTTAGGATAGGGGAGGCTACCTCCACAGAGGCCAGTCACTAGCAGAGTCTCTCAGAGGTTGAAGCTGGAGCTTCGCCTTATAGGTTCATAGTTCATAGGTATTTACTAGGCTAATGACCACAAGGGCTTTTTAAGCCTAGTCTTGCATCTCAAATCTCACAAGTTCTGGTAGCCTTGATAAGTGTAAACAAGGGCTTGGGAGATGAAACATTTACAAGCAGGGGCCTAGGAGATGAAACATTTACAGGTTGCCTGTGTCCGTTAGAGGCATAGGTGCCAAGCCAGGTATAACTTTCCTGTTCCCCATCCAATTATCCAACTTACACTTTAATTGGGTTAGGGAGGAACTCTGCTTCACATCAATGGGAGCCTGCTCCATAGACAGGATAATCTCTGGGATAAATACCTGTCTCTTCAGCAGGTCCTATTTATATCACAGGCAAGGTTTAAGTCTTTATAATGGGTAATTCTGGTGCTGTTTGTTTTGTGGATATGCAGGAGGTCCATCAAAGTGGGGTCTGACAATGCCTTGTATGCCAGGCATAGAGCTTCCCTCAACAGCCTGTAGGAAACAGAATACAGGGATAGGGCCTTGAGGTGGTCTGCATAGGACATTTTACTTACACCCTGTATTCTTTTAGTGAGGAACCTCTGTGGACATTCTGTTTGTTGGATATGCCTGGTTAGATACATACCAAAGGGAGCATTGTACTCAATGATGGGTCTGCTGAATGCTGAATACAGTGGAACAATGATTTCCTTGGACCTAGATGCCATACCTTTCTTTATAAGTTGTGCAACATAGAATAATTTCCTCGCTACTGTAGACACATGATGGTCAAAGGCTAGATTACTGTCTATGTGTGTCCCTAAGTCCCTGACTACTGGGTCAACTCTAAGGAGTGTGTTGTCAATATGATAGTTACCAGTAGTGGATGACTTCCCAAAGGACACTATTATGCATTTCTTGGCATCTACTTCTCTGAAGTCAAGGCCAATGTCAAGGTTCTCTGGCTGACCAAGTTTGTAGCTGACTGCAAACTAGGCTCAGTCATCAAAATTCTCCAAAGATACAAATACCCTTCAAGAAACCCAGACACATTCAAAAAACTAGTGCTGGAATCATGGTCTAAAACTGAATGCAAAGAAATTTATAATAGTATCCTTTGGGAAGAAATTAACACATCAATAATACACACCTAAGAGTAGACCAGTGGTCAGGGATTTGGGAACACATGTAGATGGTAACCTAGCCTTAGACCATCATGTTTCTATTGTGTTGAGAAAATCAGTCTATACTGCACAACTTATAAACAAGGATATAGCATCTAAGTTCAAGGATGTCATTGTTCCTCTGTACTCAGCGCTCATCTGACCAATCATTGAGTACAATGCTCCTTTTGGGATGTATCTAAACAGGCATTTGCAGCAACTGAGGCATCCACAGAGGTTTCTCATAAAAGGAATACAAGGCAAAAACAACATATCCTATGCAGACTTCCTCAAACCTCTATCTCAGTACTTGGTCTTGTACAGAGTATTGAGAGAAGATCTATGCTTGGCCTGCTTGGCCTACAAAACATGCTCTGATTCTGTTCTGATGGGCCTTTTGCACATCCATAAAACTCACAGCATCAGAAAAACCTGATCTAGGTATGTACTTATACCTTGCGGCAACATAAATAGGACATGTTGGGGGGGGCAGGTATGTGTCTTAGAGACTACCGCTTCTGTGGAACTTGCTTCCCATCCATGTGATGCAAAGCTCATATCTAACCCTTTTCAAATGTACCTTGGAACAATGGATGGGAAATCGCAAATTTTCCCCTTGCCTAGCACCTTTACCTCTTATGGAAAGAGGCAGCCTTTAAATGCTTGACCACCCTTCATATAAGCCAATCTCCAACCCTTAAGAAATTGCCCTGGGGTATCAATCTATGTCAGATACATTTAGGTAGGTATGGCTAGGCTTAAAAAAGCCACTAGGACAAGTTAGCCTAGTAATCAGATATGAACCTATGAACTTATTTGCCTATTTATTTAATTACATTTATTACCCAGGACTATATAGCTGGAAATTTCCATTTTAAGTGGTGTCCTTACGGAAAAACAGTTCTAAAAACATCTGTAAATGTATTTATTTATTTATTTGACATTTGTTAACTGGGGTAGTCCAATTGACAAATATAAATGTGAAAAAGGGAAGTTACAAATAAAATAGTATGGATAATATTACATTGACATAATATGTTATAAAATCAAACAGATGTAGGTGGTAACGTAAGTACAGTTAGAAGATTCCCATACCTCAGAGGTACATTGACATTTTAGTATGCTGTAAAACAGTATCAAAGCAATTTGTATGTCTGCAATGACAAATAACATGCCAAAGGATCAACAAGGAATTGCATAATTGGTAAAAGGATATTTGGTATTAGAAAACGCTTTCTAATGACAAATTAAAACTAAACAACCACCTTTTCTTCAAAAATACAGGCAACTGAGGAACCTTGCAAAAAAACACACAACTAATGACAAAAAGTTATACTATAGCTCTGCCCAGCTTAACAACAAATCCAATCCTCGAAAATTTTGGTCAACTCTCAACAACATCCTCTATCCTGAAAAGCCCTCTAATCCCTCCCCATACCTTAACTCTTCCTCTTAGGAAACAGCTACGCTCCTGAATAAACACTTTATCTCTTCCATCCAAAATCTGGTAACCTCTAAGCCAAACTCCACTTCGACACCCACCTCTCCAAGTCCCACTAACACAACTTTGTTTTTTTTTGAGCCAGTTCCCATTACTTACATCAAATCTCTACCACTCAAGCTAAAATCTTGCTCTCCTTCCACTGACAATCTATCTCCTACATTCCTCAAACTTGCTGCTGACTCAATTGCCTATCCTGTATCTATACTAATTAATCGATCTATTCTTGAATCAACTGTCCCCACCCTTTGGAAATCTTTCTTTACTATCCCTCTTCATAAAGGTGGAAACTCAACTGACCCCTCAAACTACCGACCCATTGCCATTCTGTCCCCCCTCTCCAAGATATTAGAAAAATGTATTCAAAAAGAAGAAAGCCAGCAATTATGGATGGTGAAATATCCCAAAATTTATTGGAATCTAGGGGTGGAAAAATGTATTCACTCACAGCTTCTCAATCACCTTCTCACACACCACTTACTTACCCCTACCCAACATGGATTTCGTCCTCACCACAGTGCCACCACTGCCCTCCTCTCCTTCACTAATATAATTTCAGAGACCCTAGACAACAATAAACGAATTTCCTGTCTCTTCCTAGATCTCTCCAAAGCCTTCGATACTGCCTCTCATCCTCTACTACTATCCAAACTCGCAAATCTCCACCTATCCCCCTCCACACTTGCCTGATTTAATAGTTACCTATCTGGCAAGGAACAATCTGTCAAATGGCTCTCATCCTCCTCACCTTTCCTTCCCATCTCCACTGGTGTTCCCCAAGGCTCCATCTTGGGATCTCTTTTGTTTAACATCTTCACCAATGATCTTTACACCTCATGCAAAGAATCCTCCCTTATTCAGTATGCCGATGACTCCACACTTATATCCATCTCAAATAACATTCCTGAACTGCACTCCCTGACCCAGTAGGCCCTACTATCCACTGAACAATGGCTCTCTCACAACCTATTGATCCTAAATCCCAAAAAGACCAAACTCCTACTTTTCCTTCCCTGTTCTCTTTCTCATCACAAAACCTCCTTTTTTATTACATCTTCTAACAATACAAACATCCAACCTGATCCCACACAAAACTCCTAGGGGTCATTATCGATGACAAACTCAAGTTCAGCCTACACATACTCCAGTGTATAAAAAAACAAACAAACCAGAAACTAGGTCTCCTATATCGGAACAAAAAATTCCTAACTCCTGAATCTAGACTTACCTGGGGCAGGTACTCCTCCTCCCCTCCCTCTTATATGCCGCCTCAGTTCTTACCAATATCCAGGCCTCCACTCTAAACAAACTGCAGCAGACTTACCATAAAATAGCCAGATTCATTACTAACTCCCCATACAACTCACACCACTGCATTTCTTTAAACTCTCTTCAATGGCTTGAACTTCCCCAGTTTCTGCTATCTTATCAATTTCATATGCTACACTCTATTCTTTATAAACCCTCCTTCTGTCCATCTCTATCTTTCTTAGTCTCCATCTATATCCCATTCTGGACCCTCCATACTTCTAACCAACAATTACTTGATAGCTACCTCCCAAAAAGGTCAGTAGGCAAACTACTCTGCAAACACTCTCTTGCCCATGCTTGGAACAAACTTCCCCTTCAGTTACGTTCAATCTCCCACACCTCACACTTTAAAAATGAACTAAAAGCTTATTTTCTCAATTCCAGAACCTGCCCTTGCCATGACCCTACCTAATCTTCCTTCCCTTTATGTACCCTCAAAAGGACCATACTTAGTACCTCATTACACCCCTCTCTACAATGTGTCTACTATGCATTTGCACAATTTTATACAAACAAAAGTTTATTGTTGACCTATTGAACTATATCAATGTAAAATTGTTACTTAGCTTCTTTTTAATGCAACTTTAACTTTATGCATGTAACCCAACATATGTGAATCGTTTTGCTATAACTGCTATTATATCAATATTGTTTAAAATTGTACTTATTTTAAAATGTATTACTGGAGCTTTTCTCCTCGGGTCTCCACTGAAAATGGGCCACAAGCCCAGTTGGACAAACCCAGCTAACAAATGTCAATAAATAAATAAATAATGTTTATAGACAATACGATACAGCACAGGCTTTATAACATATGGTGTGAGGCTTAATATGTCATTGGTTACATTATAACACAAGTGTGTGCCCATTGATTGTGCAGTTATTCAGTAAGTATAAACTTGCAGCTGATGATCAGCTGTGAGGAAGCCAAACAATAGCTTAAAAAAGTAAGTAGGACTTTAAATTCATCTCTGTTAGCTATACTTATAATGTTACATGTGAGGGTATTCCAAGGTTTGCTAGTAAGTGTACCAAGTTCACTGTCACCATCTTTATTAACAGTTTTAGGGGTATCATTATTATAGGGGATGAGATTAACAGACAAGTTGTCTAGTGTGCTGTGTGTTTTTATGCAGTCTGTGACAACGCCCTCTGTGGAGGTGATTCAGAGCTGCAAGTTGTACAGCAGTGCAAGAGCTTCCATTGCACATTATACAGTTTATGCAAATAACTATATAAACAGATGCAAATGAAACAGCTTATCCAAATAAATACACTGACATGAAAATGTACCCAGCCAAGATGTTGCTAGAAGTCACATACAAGCACATAAATACTACAGTTCAAAGCCCTGTAGACCCTGATAGCGTCTTGAAAATTCTGAAGCTGCACATCAACAGATTCTTGGTAGAGCAGTAGCCCTTGATCAGCACCATATTGTACTTACAGCTGGAGTGTGGAAATGATGATGGTATAGACAGTGAATAACCACCAACCTTGAGCAAGTCACCAGACATTGCTCCCTCATTGTCCCTGAAAAGGGATTGTGTGTCCAGTGGGCTTATCTAGTTAACAAATAAGATTATTATTATTATTAATTAAAACCTTATCTTATGCTCTCTGGCCACATGGGAATAATGTCCTAAATCTACAGTGGGCAGTGGCCCAGGTTTACTCTTTCTTAAAGAGAGTATCCCCATACTTGAATCACCACCCCTCAGAGATCAGACATGTCTCCTAATATAAGCAATTTCACAAACAGCTACTTATTTACCTTAATCCCACAAATGTGCCTGCTTCTTACATAATGGATAACTGATAACTGCCACCAATATTGCAGTCTACTACTAGTGACATAAACTCTTTATAAACCGAAGAATTGCCTCTAGTTGAACATTCACTACTTCTACATTTGTATGCTTCCCTTTTTGTTTGATTGGTCGTTTTTTCCTATGAATGAATGCAGTGGCTGTAACCTACTGGTATTTTTTATTAGGCAGTGTAATGGTAATCCATCCTGCAGAGAAAATGAAGTGTTTTTTGCAATTATCTTTCTGTATTACTAATCTTATTGTGGCTTGTACCTGGGTCATTGCTGAAATTTGGCCTTGGACCAGTGCAGCTTCCAGGTCGACAAAAATAAATAAAATTGATAGGTAAGCAACACAATGTAGCGTAACTGGACTGTCCAACAAGTAAATGACCATTTGTAAGTAGAATGTGACATAATGAGAAGGCTGGTTGACATCATCACCCACATGATAAATCTGGAGGTATACATGGCTTGCTTATTTATTTATCATAAGATCAAATGAAGTTACTAGGCTAATGGCCCTAGGGCCCTTACAAGCCTAGCCAAGTTCTACACTTATTTCCAAGATCAACGCCAGTTGCCCCTGTCCAAGAGGGACACAGGTGGAACCCTTGGGGTGAATTTATGGTTACCCATCCAATCGTCCAGATTGCATTTGAAGAGGGCCAATGAAGTGCTCTGTTTGACATGATGTGGGAGTCCATTCCAAAGGTGGCAACCTCTGGCAGACAAATCTGTCCCTCCAGCAGGTACTATTAAAGTCACATAGCAGGTTAAGGTTTTTAGAGTGAGTAACCCATGTACTATTTGACTTACAGATGTGCAGCATTCCAATAAAGCAGAGTCAGAGATTGCCTTATATGCAAGGCATAGATCACCTCTGAATAGTCTGTATGAAACAGAATAAAGTGACAGTGATTTCAAACAATTCACATAGGACAGATGCTGAAGACCTTGAATTTTCCTTGTAAGGAACCTTTGCTGCAGGTGCTTGGAAAGGTACATACCAAAAGCGGCGCTGTACTCATTTGTTGGCTTGATGAGGGAAAAGTACAAAGAGTTTATTACTTCTTTTTTTCTGGATACAATGCTCATAATTATGAGATGAGCAGTATAGAATGCCCTACTTACCACTTTGGAGGCATGGTTATCAAAGGTAAGGTTGCTGTTAACCTGTGTGCCCAGGTTTCTCACCACTGAGTACGTACTTAGGGTGTTGTTATTGATGTGGTATTTAGCATGAACATCACACTTACTGAAAGGGATGATAATATATATTTTTTTGCATTGACTTTAAGGCCATGACTTTGGTACCAATCATTTGTTTGCATAAGACCCTCTTGTAGGATGTTAACATCATTTGGAGATTCTATGACCACTCCCAGTTTGCAGTCATCAGCAAACTTTGTTTGACACAGACATTTAGTTTTAGCTTGTACTTTGGAGGACTGATGCCTGTGGAACACCACTGGTTACAGGTCTGCTGCTGGATGTGGATTCCCCTATTTTGACTATATGGGTTCCATTAGTGAGCCATTTAGTGATGCATCTAATGATATAAGGGTTGATACTTAGCTGGGTGAGTTTGTCAATGATGCCTGAGTGGGGATCAATGATGTCTGAGTGTGTGTGTGTGTGTGTGTGTGGGGGGCACTTTTATTTTTTCTTTGTTAACTGGGTTAATACAAGTAAGCTAGTAACCTCTTTTCAGGGAAGACCTGAGGTGGCATTTATACTACTAGGATAATTTGGCCAGGGCATCAGGGAACTTTGCCTACTTTTTCCGATAGGTACCATGGGATCTTTTGCATCCACCTGAGATACCACCAACTCAGGCAGACGAGGCCTCAGTTTAATGACTCATCCAAAGGATGGCACACTCAGGAGCACAGCATCCCCTTTATGCTGTAGTGCAGAGTAAGCTATCCATGTACCTAGTGTGGAAATAGAATCAACAGCCTTCTGCACCAAAGGCAGGTATACTACCTGTTGTGCCACTGACACTGGGCAGCAGATGCTCATCTCTGGTGAAAGTAAAGTAAGTGTACCACCTTGAAAACAAAGAACGTAGCCAAGGGGCGACACCAGTGGAACCAGTAGCTCGAAAATAATTCCTTTATTGAGTACGAAAAACACCCTTATAAACAAGCGCTTTCGCTCGGTATAGTACCGAGCTTTATCAAGTTACATAAGTAACCAGATGGTCTGAGATATAATAATCTTAAACACCACGTGCTTGGGTAGGCTGCAGCTCATTCTCAAACTTGAATATAAATTCGGGTAAGTAGCCATGGGGAGGGAGGGGAATGAGTGCAAGTGGGGTTTTAGGCCTAAGGCCCTGGAGGAGGATTTTAAGTTTAGAAAGCAGGAGGGGAGTTTTAGGCTTAGGAAGTGATCAGAAAGTTTAGGTATAGGGAGGGGTGTTGGAGTTTTAGGTTTAGGGAGTGATTGGAGACTTTAGGGTTGGGGGAGTGAAGGTTTATGGTAAGAGATAGAGGACTTGGTTTGTGAACTGGGTTGGCATTTCAGAGTTTTTGTTTAGGTGAGTGTAGGCCTGCACAGTTGTATAGGGTTGGGTGTGAGGAGATCTATGTACAAGCAAGAGATTGGGCTAATGGGAGTTTGAGCGGTTGCTTTTTTGAGCAAGCAGCAGTGAATAGGTGTGTCATGAGCTACTAGCACCTGAGCACCTGTAATAGACTACATTGTTAACTGTATTACACAGAGTGCTTTATGTGATATATGAAGTAAGAAACAAGATGATCATAAATAGTGTTTGATTTTCAATGTAAGAACTAAAACATTTCCGTCAGTCACTATATATATATATATATATATATATATATATATATATATATATATATATATATATATATATAGTTGTCTCATGGACTCTTGCCTCAGCAAAGTAGCGTTACATGCACTTACATGACAGGTCAGTAAATGCTGCAAAACTTTACAGATTTTTAGCCTAGATTTTCAGCAGCATATGAAAATTAAGATTATACCACACTTGGATCTAAGTAAGAATCAATTACACCGAAGAGTAAAGATGATGAAAGAAATAGCAAAATAGAACGTTGCTAAATATTGTAACAGGTGGACAAAGTTTAAGTGTATACATGTTCTTTGTAAAATAGTACAATTATTACAATCAATAAAAATATCTGTAATTATGCAGATGAAATAGGAAGCGTTATCACTACAAATAAAAAAAAAATCAGCTCTAAGTAAATGTACAAAATGAATAAACATATTTTAAACATGAAAGTGTATGAAGTTACTTGTTTAGTCATAATAAAATATATGTATAACCAGGACTATGCAAATACCTCTCAATATTTTAGCATAAGAAAAATGGACACAGTCTAGAATAATGGGGACAAAGGTCCAAAAATCGGGACAGATTTAAATGTTGCTCTTACAAACTTAGAAAGTTGCTAGAATAACAGGTTTTATGTTAGCCCACATTTTCTGAAGGATATAAAGTTTGAAATTTAAATGTGTGTCAAAATTTAGTGACTTTAATGCTCAGTGATTTGCCCGAAAACCACAGATTTTATAAAAAATAGACCAAAATATGAGGTATAAATCTGGACATTCTGTGGAAATTTGAGCAGTTGAGATGTACGTCAATGCTGTACAATTCTGTTAACCTTTTTAGGTGGCATGTTAGATAGAATTTTTTTCATGATCCTTAATTCACCATGGATATGATCACTGAGGATATTATAGCTTCTGTCAAATGGACTCAACAAAAAAATGTATAATCATTTAAAGATTTGCTGGTTCCATGCATACTAAATATTTTACCATAGCTTCTTTTCTTATTTCTAAATCAGCACTCCCTTCAGTTAATGTATGATATTTAAAATGAAAATGCTGTGGACTACATTTTTGAAATGAAGTTGATTTTTAAGTGTCTGCTGAAAAATGATAGAATCCAACTAAATTAAATGTTTTAAAGTTATAAACCTCAATTTGATAAAATCATAAAGTAATAAAGTTTAAAACGTTTAAATCCTGGTTAGTAATAATTATCCATAAAGGACTGGCATGTGGAATTGGTTTAATTTTATCATAGTGCAATACAAATAATATTCACTTTCCTAAAACTAAGGTAATTTGCTTGGGTTAATCTGATGAGAAATTATTACAAAGACATGAAATTATGATCCTGGGCCTAAATAATTCTAAGCAAAATTATGATAGTATATCAGCCTAATTCTGTTTAAGGTAATTCTTTTTGTAACATGCTGTGCCTTTTAGGTTTTTTATTAAATGGGGATAAATGACCTACATTTATACTGGACCACCATAAATACTGTTGAAAAATGAAAGGCTGAATAGGGAGGGGGCAAATAGTGCTACAGATTTTAAAAACATTACTAGCCCCAGGGTTGCTGGTTCAGGTAAATGTATATTTCTGAACTTAAGAAAATCTTTTAAATGCTAATGGGAGACTCTTCTATAGGGGTGTCCTGACTTAATGGGAAATAAGAACATTATAACGATTTATTGTCAGATAGTGCAGCTGAAGAAAATTTTGCAATCTAAAATATATTCTGAATGGCTACAAGATTTTTCATATCTGTACTTGAATGAAGAATGAGATCAGGTTTGGAGAGGATACAACATTTTGTGAGAATTGCCAAGAAATTATTCATGTCAAGTAAAAGTTTTAATAGAGTCCATCTAACCTGAGCAGTAATGCAGAAATGGAATCCAACTTATCCTGACAAGTGCTGACATGGGTATGGTAGACACTCATTAAACTGACATGTGATTATTCAAACCCAAAACATCTAAGACCTTGGGAAGTTGGCCATTAGAATAGTTATACTCCCAAGCTATGAAAACAACAATAAAGCACTTTTTTTCTGGGGGGGGGGGGAGCATCCCAATATATGCATATATGTATTTATGTATATGTTTATGTGTGTGTGCGTGTGTGTGTGTGTGTGTGTGTGTGTGTGTGTGTGTGTGTGTGTGTGTGTGTGTGCTAACTCTGAGAATGTACTAACAGGAAAAAGAAGGAAAATGTGAAGAAAATACTACATTCACTTTCTTGTTTTTCTCTAAGCCTAGCTACCACGACAGGATGTTGGCAATGTTTTGGGTTTGATGTTCTGAGTGATGATAAACTATCCAGTGACAAATGGTAGGTTTCCTCTTGCAGATGTTATTGGAGGCTTGGAGGCTTTGCCCAATGATTAACAAGTAATAGATGTAAATAGACAAATAAAATTATGTTTACATATTTTAAATGTAACCTACCTTCCCCAGAAGAGTGGATATTAATTTATCATATAGGTAGCCTTAGGTAGGAAAAACATCTACTTCTGGCAGGAATTGCATTATAATTACTATTTTTTAGTGGTGGCTGTCTAAGCCTAATACTCTACATAGAGCCTGCAGTAGTATTTCCAGGAAGAAAAAACGTTGAAAGAAAATTGAGTGATCAAGAGCAAATGGAGGAACAGATGACTACTTTTAAAGCTGCATATAAAGAGGAGCAATTGTAAATTTTGTTGGAAAATAAAATTCCAGTAGGCCAGGGTGTGAGTTACATAAAATAAATAATAGAATAATAAAAAAGAAAACAGAAGTGGAAAGGCTAATAGTAAAGCTGCAAGATTATGGGGGAGGTAAAGCAGCAATTAAAGCTGAACTGTAGGAACAACTGAACAGAATACAAGACCTAACTAAAATAATAAAAAGGGAGAGAGTAAAGATGAATCCTTTTGAAAATTGCTCAAGAAGGAAAGATATCAGAATAATTGGAATACTAGAGAGAGTAGATGACAATGAACTGGAGAAGTTTGTAATGTAGCTTCTCCAGGATAGAAGTGTGTTACCAGGAAATAAAGAGACACAAACAGAAAGGATGCTCAGGGTAGAACAATGGCAAGCAGCAGCAGAATCAGACCCAGGCAAGTTTTGGCATGCTTCCATTCCTTTGCTGTAAAAAATAAATAATAAGCTAAACAAAAAGGTAGGTTGGTAAAGGTGGTCAAGGATTACGCCAAAGCACTCTACAGGAGAAGAAAAGCTATGCTGGTGGTATTAAATTAGCTAAAACAAATGGAACAGCAGCATGGTTATGTCAAAAATGGGACTGGTTCAGACTACACAATAATGTAGCTGTTCACAAGTAAAACAAAATGATCACAGATGTTGAAACAATCCAGGCAGTAAACATCTGAATAGCCTGTGAAACATGGACTGAGAGAACAACCATAGATGTAGAACAGGTGATGCAGAGACACAAGAGTAGTGCAGTGTGAGATACTAAACCCCCCACAAGGAAGAAGACAAGAACAGGAAGCACATGGGGTCTGCAGGCCAATAAAAGAGATGAGCGGGAAATAACCAAATCACAAAGACATCTACAAGGAGATGACAAGGGAAACAAGTGAATGACTTGTATCAAAGGCACCAAAGAACAAGAAGCCTTTAACAAGTGAGAGTTAGACACAAAAAAACAAAGAAAGATCAGAGGCAGATAAGTGAGAGTTCTAAGAAGATGGCAGCACTGTGTGTCACATGCTTCAGGCGACTAAAAAGTGAACCACTGGATAAGTGAGGGACTAAACAAGATGGATAGAAGCATTTATGTCTGATGGCTGAGATGAAAAGGTAGAAGGCAGGAATAAAGGAAGAATGAAAGTGACTGCAAAAAAAATAGAAGCTAAAAGTGGAAGTAAAGGATACTGAAAGACAGGTGACTGTGGACAGGGTAGGAAGGATACAATAAATCACTACCTTGCAAAATGTGCTCCAGGGAAAACAATCAGACTTTACAAATGAGAAGAAATGAAGAAATTCCTTGGACAATAATGGTAATGTAGAAAAGAGGGAGGCAGAGGTGTAAGCCTCCAAGTTAAGCTATATATTTTATATAACTACTTAATGATGTAAAATAAACTGCAATAAATATAATTTTAACATCTATGCCTAAGAAGAAGAAATGATTATTGCTGAAGTAACAACTAGGGGTCATGAAAATGAATGCATGGAGGAAACAGGAGGAGAGTAAGGTAACTAATGACTCATAGATAAATCTGAAATGAAAGAATGGTGGTGGGTAAGTAGCACAGTAAAGAGCTATAAGACTGCAACGAAAGAAAGAAAACAATGTCACAAATGCTGTCATATAAAAAGATTGTGACATCAGCACTGGGTTGTCATGCAATATATTAGTGTATGAGACAACTGGAAGGGGACCAAATAAAGTCGTAAAAGGCTAATGTCCAGGGCATGCCCATGAACAGGTAAGAGCCAATAGACTGGGATACAGAGCTTGGGGAGGAGGGGAAGAGAGGTTCAAACATAGACAACCACCATAGAACACAATGTTCACTTTAGAAGGTAGGTCTGGAGGAAGGTGTTTGGCAGACGGCAGTAATGTGGTAAGTGGGTAAGGCTGGATAAAAAGAAGTAGAATACAGATAATTATATGGAACGCTGAAGGCTCATCAAATCCTATCACGTGAAATAAAATACAGGAAAAGTCAAAGAGGATGGGAGGAAATATTGTTCTATTACAAGAAACAAAACTGAAAATCAGAGAGGCAAAAGAAGGTACTGTGTTATGACTATTCAAAGGAAGAGATGGACTACAAGTTAGGAGGATGAAAGAGGAGGCATAGCTGTTGTATTTCTGACGGAACATCAGACAACCACAGAAGGAGTCTTAAAAAGCAGAAAAAGTAGATGGATCATTTGGCAGGTGGTAAGGTGCATGCTGGACAACAGGAAACTTGGATACCAAACAGCAATGAATAGGGAGTCTGCACTAATGGTTTTGCTAACTGGGCACAGAAAAGAGGAAATGGAATAGAGATTATAAGGAGGGACTACAATGTCAGCATAAAACCTGAAAAAGACAGGTTGTATGGAAGAAGGGAATATAGAACTAGATCAAGGAGGGTGGCTAGATATGGAAGGAATAGTATCTAAACAAGAGGAAATGCACCTTCACACAAAACATTTTGGTACAGACAAGTAGTTTAGACAGGTTCCTAGGGAGGGATAACCTAATGAAAATAATGGTAGAGATCCAAAAAGACGAAAGATATACAGCAGATCGTGCACAGGAAAAGAAAACAATGAGATGGAGGGTGGAGGTGAACTAGCCATAACTGGAAGGAACATGATGACAAGGAATCACTGCAAGAACTAGTAAAGGAGTCAGTACAGTGCAATATGAAAAACTGGGACAAATTGTAAGAAAACTTGAGAGATGGGATCATGGTCAGTGTGGAATGAAAGAAGAAAGGGAGACTGAGGAGCTGGATAGAGGGGGGGGATCCAGGTGGTACATAAAGAAGCTGGAAGAAATGAAAGTAGAGGGGGAATGCTACAGATTAGAGAAAAGGTAACAAGAAAAGAATTACACAGCAAAAGTATTACAGAGCAAGAAATTCAACAATGATACTGGAAGGACTACTGGTGGAAAGTGTGTGTGTGTGTGTGTGTGTGTGTGTGTGTGTGTGGGGGTACTAAGTAAATTCATAACCAAGAAATACAAGAAGAAGCAAGCAGAGAGAGAGAGAGAGAGAGAGAGAGAGGGGTGCAGAGTATAAAGGGAGGACATGGAGAATATTCAGAATAAAATAAGCTAATCCAGAATAGATTTAAGGAACACTACTGGAAAATTTACAAACAACATGAACAAAGTTTTAGAATGGAACCGGGGAAAGAATATACAGAAATGTACACTGGAGAATGAAGAAAGAGACCAGATGAATGTAGGCATGACAAGAGATGAGATAAAGTGATATGTAAGAAGAAGGAATTTAAAGCTAGAGGACCAGGTGGATTTCCGCAGCAAATGGGGAGTGGAGGAAATGTGGAAGGTCTTAGAACAGGAATATGAGATAATACATGATTTAGGCAAAATATTGAAAGGTACAAAGATGGCCAGGACAACTATGATACCTAGAGGAGGAGGAGAAAAGGAGGCCATGGGAAATTATAGGCCTATTTCTATGATTAATCTAGACATCAACATTTTGGCAAAGGTATTGGAAAGAAGACTGGATGAAGTATTACCCAAAAAATAAAAATGTGGCAAAATGGATTTGTGAAGAGAAGGAAGGCAGAAAAAAATGATGGGACCAGTTGGAATTTTAAGCACAAGAAGGAATAGAAGCAGGAAGGGAAGAGAAATGTGGCATTGCACTCTTTGACCTACAGAATGTCTTTCATATGGTGAGGTGGGAATTCCTTTGGGAAACACTGCAGCAAAGGCATGTAGGGGAAAAATTCATACATTGGATATAGGCCATATACTAAGACTCAGGAACTGACATACTCATAAATGAGGAGACAAGGAGAAAGAGATGGACCAGACAGGGATGCCCACTATCTCCTGCCTGTTCACTCTTGTGATCAAGGTGCTGACAATGGAAATTAGACACAATTTAGCAATTCTGGAAGAAAATGAGGGCATAAAATCTCAGTTTATATTATACACAGATGACTGCATGTTAATGTCAGAGGATGTATTTACAGCAGTAGTAGCTATAAGAGAGATATTTGGAAGGTTTAGAGAAATGGCCGGACTTGGGTGCAACAATAAAAGGCAGCAGTAGTGAGATTAGGTAAAGAGAAAGGGAAAGGGGGAATAGGTGAGATAAATGAAACAGAGTTCCCCAAGTACCTAAAGGTTCCTGAAAAGACTTGAAGCTGTCTCAAAAGGTGAGATAAATGAAGCAGAGTTCCCCAAGTACCTAAAGGTTCCTGAAAAGACTTGAAGCTGTCTCAAAAGGTGAGATAAATGAAGCAGAGTTCCCCAAGTACCTAAAGGTTCCTGAAAAGACTTGAAACTGTCTCAAAAGGTGAGATAAATGAAGCAGAGTTCCCCAAGTTCCTAAAGGTTCCTGAAAAGACTTGAAACTGTCTCAAAAGGTGTGATAAATGAAGCAGAGTTCCCCAAGTACCTAAAGGTTCCTGAAAAGATTTGAAACTGTCTCAAAAGGTGAGATAAATGAAGCAGAGTTCCCCAAGTACCTAAAGGTTCATGAATAGATGTGAAAATGTCTTAAAATATTCCACAACATCAACATGTCCTTTTCTGGATTTATCAAGAACAAAATTATATCACCTCAGATAAAGCCAACTTTGCTTGATTATCATACTGTGTATATCACTGAATTTCTGAGTCTCTTCTTTTCATTGAAAGTGGCTCTAAATATAAAACAAATAACAAAGAGGAAGGTGGACACCCCTGCTTGGTTCATTCAAAGACAACTTATCAGAGAGGATCTGTCCCACTTTAATTCTTGCCTCTGATCCTTCATATAACCTCCTAATCAACCTTATTATTATATCAGGAAATGCAAATGTTTCCATTGCCCATAAAATTCAGTCTGCTTTGCTAAATGCTTTCTCCTCATCAAGACCCACAAACAGCAGTGGTATTTTAGGGTCTATATCACATTGTTGAAATATTACAAGTTCGAATCACTAAAGTCCGAACTTTAAAGATCGAACTTTAATACTTCGAATGTGAAAAAAAAACATTTTAAGCCCAAAACAGAAAAAAAAACACTCTATGCAGTGGGGCAAGGCCTCCTGCACCCCCACACCTCCCGCTACTTAAATATACCTACTCCGAGATCTCGCTACAGTGTAGGAAATGGAAATCTTATGTCTTCACACTGTATTGCACTGAAGTGTGATCTCAGAGTTGGCATATTTAAGTAGCGGAGGGTGTGGGGGGTGCAAGGGGGCTTGCCCCCCACTTACACCCTTTAGTTTTTTTGGGGGGTTGAAAATGCTTTTAACATCAATTCGGACTTTTAATAGTTCGATCACTTGTGTTTGATATTTAGTGATTTAAACTATTAAAAGTTCGATGATCTGATATAGACCCGTATTTTCTTAACATTCTGCATCTGTCTGAATCATCATTGTTCTATTAATGTTATCAAATGTTTGGTTTCCCTTCACAAAACCAAACTGATCCATCTCTATCAATTTTGGTAACAGCTTTGCCCTTCTTTTAACTGGTAAAGACATAAGCACTTTATAATCATGTTTTAAAATTGAAATGTGTCTATATGAGGCTGGGCCTAACAGGTCATTTCCATAAATATTTCCATTTGTGCTCTTTCTTGGTTTCAACAGTCCTCTTCTTTATATAATTTTTTATAAAATTTCTGAAATATCTCTAATACCTTTATAGGATCTCTGGTTATTTTTCTTGTCATAGGCTCCACATTTTTGGCAATAACCCTTTCTAATTTCTGTTGCCTAAGTTGCTGTTATAAAAGAATGGTTGCTTACACTCATGTATATTATTCAAATATTTCCTTATTTTGTCTTTAGCACACTGCAGTTACTGTAAAAGATTCTCTTTATTCTACAATAGTTTAACCTTTGACAGTCCCGCTAAATAATTCCACATCTTAACCATATATCATTTTCTTTTACTTCTACACAGTTTTTAAACTCCATTTTCTTTTTATCCCACTCACTTTTCTATTCCTTTTGAATAAATGTTTCTTTTCCCTCATAACTCTCAAATAATTTTCACTACCCATTCCTTAAATTTCTTCATTATCCTGCAGTTTCATCTTAGCTTTTATTGGTGCATGATCTGAAATAGTTATCGATGTGTATAGAAACTTTCAAGGAAATGCACATGTTTCTAACAAAATATAATTTCTGTCCAGTTTAACCCACATATAGTACCTTGGGAATAATATGTAAATTATGTCCAAGTTCCTACTACTGAATTCACATATTCCAAACCAAATATTTTCCTAAATGTCTTCAGAAATCTACCCATTGTTGTTATATTTCCCTTTTAGGTTCCCCTGACACACTCTCACCTTTGCAAATAAAGTTCTAGCCCTGCACCTATAAGTAATATTCCCTGCTGAAAGCTGATTATTTCTCCTCAAAATTTCTTAAGCTCAATAATAATGTTTTTGGTGGAATATAAATACATGCCATTATGATACTCCTCCCTTGCCAGTAATCCCTTACTACCACAAATCTACCATTATTGTCTTTTTTCCTCTTCTACCACTATTGGAGACCCTTTAGCAATCAGTATTATTACTCCCCTTTCCCATTTTCCCTGATACTCTGCTGAATATCCACCCTGAAATCATTTCTTTGTCAACTTCACATAATTATTTCTTTCTAAATGTGTCTCATGCAGCATTACTATTTGAACTCTGCATTTATTAAAAAATTAAATGATCTTTCTTTTTTGTCTATTCCTACCTGTAAAACCATTTACATTTCAAGATGCAATGGATAGTGTAGTCATTATTATAAAATGGTATTGTACCGACTTATTATGCACGACATTTTTTAATGTGTATTTCCAACTTTTGTCTTATATGCATACACTAATGTTTGGTAGACTGACCTTTTTATCCAGTTGTTTCTTCTCATCTTCATTTCAAGCTATGTCACATTTGACAATATTTTTTGTTTTGATAAAACCCTCAAACAAAAAAACTAAATACATTTTCAGAACACTCCCATTCCCTGTTAACTTAGAGCAAACACACACAACTGTGTACATTTGCAACAAATGAAGTTTAACCCTCCCTCCAGATAGGAACAATTTCCACAAATTGACAGCTGCACTCACAAACATAACTTAATCTAAAATTAAGGTTATCCATGCTAAAGTGCACATTACAGCCTGCATTTATATAAACCTGTTGAAGCAGTTGTGAAAACATGTTTGTATTATTACTTTTGTATTTATTAAAGTATTTATATCAGTTCCATTGTGTATAGTTAAAACTGAATTATGCACTGTTCTATTAAATGCTTTACATTATTAAGGCTGCTGGGGAGGTTACTCTATCTTATTGACTTCCCATAATTTCAAACTTTATTTTTCAATAAACTGATTGTCATTGTAACTTTAATTTTACATTTCCCTCAGAAAAGAATGCTCATAACTCTCAAGATTAATTGTTTGCACCAAAAGATAACATCTCTCCTTGTAAAAGTAATCAGAAGTGTGAATAAACCTCAGCTAACTTGCATATGCTTGAAGAAATTCCCCTGGCTAGCTATCTTCAGCTGCAGACTTCTTGTCTCTTCACTAAAAACATTTGCTAATGAAAAAAAAGCTAATATCTTTGCAGATGCAAGAAGCTTATCATTTTTCACAGTTTTCATTGTTTTCCCTTATTTTTCCAAGCCTATTTTCTTCCCAGTAAGGAAACCTCGATAAAAAACTTCTCCAAAGCAAACTTCATGCTACTCAAGTCAGAAGTGACAAACTTCATGGCACCCATGCAGACAGGAACTGAAAGTTCGACTGCTGAATCCTACACTAAGGCAGTGTATGAGCACATTCACTCGTGCATTAATCGTGCCATCCCCAATAGAACGAAGATGCTCTCCTCCAAAAAAAGGAAGCCAATCTGGTGGTCCCTTACCATAAACAAACTTTACAACAAAAGGAAGAAACTGTTGCAGAAAAGAGGAAAATCCCAGGATGCAAAAAACTCCCTTACCAGCCTCAGTAAGAAGCTGAGATCCCTCATAAAATCCTCCAAAGCTAGTTATGAAAATAAAACTGCCAAAGATTCCAAAAACAACCACAAAGCATTCTATAGCTATGTCAAGAATCTAAATAGCAATGCTCAGATCTGCTCTGAGCTACAACAGAATGCCAGTATCCTGGCAGATCGATTCAGTGCAAACGTCACCCCCTCTCACTCCCTAAAGGGGCCATCTCAATACCAAAAGATTGCCATATTCCGGTAATAATGGCCACACAGGTAAAAAACGCACTCTTCAAAGCAAAGAATACAGCATCCATGGGACCAGATGACATCTCAGGCTGTGTACTACATGAACTACACAATGAAGTTTCATGTTTAATCATAGCCTCACCTCAGGCTTCATGCCCACTGAGTGGTGCATAGCTACAGTTATCCCACTCCACAAGGGGGGATCCACCTTGGATCCCAGGAACTACAGCACCATAAGTCTTACGAGCCTGATCTGTAAGGCCATGGACAGTATTATCATGGAACTTATAAACAAAGAAATTTGGCAATCTTCAAACACTGGACCCCATGCAGTTTGGGTTTGTGAAGGGCTGATCTTGTCTCCTGAACCTGATTTACTTCTTTGAATCAGTCTCCAGAGCCATGGACAAGGGTAAGGTGGTCCACACAGCCTATCTGGACCTCACCAAGGCCTTCAACACCACCCCCCACTCTGGAATCATAGATAAACTTACTAAGCTGGGCATTAATCCCTACGTCACTCGATGGGTTGCCAACTGCTTACTGACAGAACCCACACTGTAAAAGTAGCTAACTCCAAATCTAGCTCCAGACAAGTGACAAGTGGAGTATCTCAGGGTTCAGTCCTGGGACCGCTCTTGTTTGGCATCTACTTCTCTGAAGTACAGGCCAATGCTAAGGGACTCTGGCTAACAAAGTTCACAGATGACTGCAAGCTGGGAGCCATTATTGAATCCCCAAATGATGTGGATATTCTACAAAAGGGTCTTACAGAAACAGATGCTTGGTGTCAGTGCCATGGGTTCAAGCTCAATGCCAAAAAAATGTATAGTTATCCCCTTTGGGAAAAAACATGTACCCATGAACTACCACATAGGTAGCAGTACACTAAACACCAAAAGTGTGATGAAAGACTTAGGGACACAGGTCGACAGTGGTCTCACCTTCGATAACCACATTGCCACAACAGTCAGGAAATCCTTCTATGTGGCGCACCTCAACACTAAGGGCTTTTCATCCAGAAAAAAGGAGGTCATTGTCCCATTGTACTCATCCCTCATTAGACCCATTATAGAATACAATGGCCCATTTGGTATGTACCTCTCAAGACATCTGCAACAACTGGAGAGGCTGCAGAAATACCTCACTAAAAGAATCACAGGCCTAAAGCAGATGCCCTATGCTGACCATCTAAAAAACTCCAACTATACTCTGTCACATATCTCTACTCAGAGGCGATCTCTGCTTAACATACAAGGCCATGTCAAACACAGAGCTGTTGGACATGCTACACTTAAAGAAATCCCAATCCCTCAGAGACACATGGTCCAGGGATCTAAACCCTGTCATCACAATGAACAAAACATGCTGGAGGGATAGGTTCCTGTCCCAGAGACTCCCCAAACTCTGGAATAAATTGCCCATACATGTCAAGCAGAGCACCTCTTTGGCCCTCTTCAAAAGGAACCTTGATGATTGGATGGGAGATAGGAAATTCACTCCGGGGATCACGTCAGTCACCCTGCTAGACAGGGGTCCAGGGAAGTAAATACTGTTGGAATAAATAGCCAGGGAATTGTTATGGCTAGGCTTGTATAGGTCCTAGGGCCGATAGCCTAGTACCAACATATGAACCTATGAAAAAGAAAAGTGTCTATAGCTTAAGCCAAGGACATTGATTAGACATCCACCCTTGTAAAAAGAAGGGGAATTATCAACTTAGTTCTACAAGTGAGATAAATAGTATATTTTTACACCACATCCCACCCCAGCAGTCCGAGATCACAGCATCATATAAACTAAACTTGCTTCTGTTCAGTCTTTCTTTTCTTGTTTTACTGTAAAACCTATGTTTCTTACAACTAAAAAGGTATTTGTTTACTTTAATACCTTCAACACACACAAACCACATTTGAAATACCCCTGATTGCACACTATTTATAACTGCTTTACAATATAACATACAGTTTATATCATGAACATTTTTATACAAATACTACCAAGAACATGAATTATTTTGCTTACAGTTGCTTCTTTTTTTCTATTAAGTGTCCTTCTAACCATTAAAGACATATATGCTTAACAGTCAACCAACACAAGGTTAACAAAATCAACAAAAGTCCAGTCTTTTATCAGCCACTTTTATTTGCAAAGCCATATTTCACAAATGTGATTGATCTTTTATAATCTTGCATGTATTTACTAATTTCAGTGTTTCTGGTTTTCGTTCTGGTTATCTGCATCTCCCAACATGTCTCTGGTTCAAGTCCAAGGTACTCCTGATTCTTCTAGACAATTCCTTTACCTTTTACTGTCTCTCAAGCTTTTTTCCTTAGAAAGCTCAAAAAGGCTTCACTCGTAAAGTCTCTTTGTAAGCTTCTTTGTCAGAAGTATGAGAAGTGGAATCTCCTTCTGCTTGCTGACTCATGTTTTGGTGGATAAACTTTTTTTATGTCCTCCTTAGCCTGTTCTGCATCAAAAAAGTGTCTGATCCTCCAAGAAAAATACTCTGATGATAGCTGGATGCAGCAGCTTGAATCTCACACTTACCTTTTGACATTCCCTGATTACTGGGATAAATCTGCTTCTCTTCTGCCTGGTGTACAGTGAATAATCATTTTCTACCAACACTCTGCTGTCTCCAATTTTTTAATACTTGTCCCTTCCTCCACAGCCTCATCAGGATCAATTATTTCTGCTTATATGATAGCATCTTTACTAATATAGATCTTAGCTACTTTCTCATGGCCAGCTTTGGAGCATACAGTTTTATCAGTTCATATGAATAGTTAATTAAAGCTTCTTTTATTTTCCAACCTTTTTATTTGAGTTTGTATATTCCTTCAGTGTTTCATTTATTTTAATCACCTCTGAGTACATTTCAGTTATAATTTCTTTTTATTCTAAATTACTAGAATCCATCTCTTCAACTAAAGCTGAAGCTGCTTTTTGCTGAACACCTGCAGGATCCTTCTCTTTTTCTGGTTGATTTTCTTTCAGGCTCTCCAAAATGTCTTCTTTGCTGGCATCTAGGCAGTGTACTTACAGCCAGTAACTGAAATTTACCCATATAACAGTTTGAATGGCACTCCTTTCTCTTAGTTTCTGTTTTCATACTGGGAGAGCTGAAATCAGGCTGTTGATCAGTATGCAGCCATCCTGGATGTCTCCATGTTCTCAGGTCATTATTACTAATTCTGTCTCCTCCCTGTGCTTTCTTGGGTCCACCCTGTATAGTTCTTTTTTTAATATAAAGTAATTTAATTTTAGTATCTGAATTTACTTGGATGTTGCTAGCACAATTTATCACCCCGTTAGTGGAGTCAACCTGTTTTGCATAAAATGTTTTGTAAATATAATCTGTTGTTGGGTGGCACAGTGGCACAATGGATAGTATTGTTGCCTCACTGCAAGAGGTTCTGCAGTTTGATTCTTGGCTGGGAAGGCTTCTGTGCAGAGTCTGTGTGTCCTCCTTGTGTTCACATGGGTTTCCTGCAGGACTCTAGTTTCCTCCCACATTCCAAAGACATGCAGTACGTGGATTGGACACTATAAATTTACCATAGGTGTGAGTGTACATGTGAGTGAGCGATATGTAACAACAGACACTGTAGTTCTTGTCACCCAGCAGTGTGAACCTTGGCTCTTGATGATTGCCACTGCTGAAGTGACACCTCTATCCCGTGTGCAAAAATGAGAAAAGGGGTTGTGGGTGGATGAATGGGTGGATTTATAATCTGTTGTGTTTAAGCATAAATTTTAGAATCTACACAGAGTTTGTCCGTTTGTATATTTTTACTCCTACCACATCTTACCATTTTATAAAATGTTTTCCTTTTATGCTCAATATCATATATATATTCAAGATTTTCCTAATCTTGTCTCATACTATGTTTAGTCTATTCAGTTCATTTATTTCAGTTTTCAAAGTTATACTTAGATCTTGTTTCCATTTCTTGTATTTTTTTTTCTCTTTCATCTTAATGAAGTATCTTGTTCTTATGGAAATATATCTTCCTGACTTTGTGTATCTGGATCCTGATATTAATCATTGTTTTTATTTGGTTTTTTTTTTTTTTTGCTTTCAATTTCCCCCTTCAAAACTTGCCACAATCTTTCTGTAGTCTTTCCATTAAATGCATCATTCCAATTAGTTTTACATGGTGGCTGTTTTGCTTCCATATAGTCTGCTATCAATCTTCTGTGCATTAGTTTAGATTTCAGTTTGGCAGAATTATCTAGTTGCAATTTAACATTTATAATCCCATGATCACTGTACATCAAAGATGGTAAAATTTGATATGAACTAAGTCATTTCTTTCAAAAGACAATGTCCAGTATGTTCCCTTCCATGGCAGGTTTGTTTACAATCTGTAGCAGTTGATCCTGAACACACATTGCAAATACTTTCCTTACTAATGTTGTTGAATTAATATTATTCCAGTCTGTTATTGGTAAACTTAAGCCCCCAGCCACTATTATTCTCCCTCCCGTGCTTCATGCAAGAAATGTATAAATTCCTCCAGGTCATCAGAACTTAACTTTGGTGGTCTATACGCTCCAATAATTGTAATCCATTCCTGTGCTGCCTTTATTGTCAGAGATACACAATTTTGTATTGTTGTTATCATCAAACATGTGATAATCACAGCTCTCATAACAATCTTTCATCCCTTTCATAACACTCCCACCTTATTTTTTGATAACAATGCATGTTACAGTAAAAAAGGTTTACACCTTGACTGAACTGATTTCCAGTCATTGTTGTTTAATCATGTTTCACAAACAATAATGGTATCAACCTTCAGTGAATGTAGCAAAATGTCCAATAAAAAGAAACTTTATTACTAATGCTCCTATAATTGACAAACAGCACAGATAAGTCAAATTTTGCTATATGTGAACTGCTACATTTTTGGCCTGGTAAAAATCATGTTTTGTGTAATTCAAATATTGCAATATAACCGCTGGGAAAATTCTATTCTCTAGTCTTGAAAAATGGACTCCATCCTGTCCAAATACATGTTTGCCCCTAATTAGGCTTGGATGCTGTACTCATTTCCAAATTTTAAAATGGGCCATTTGTTTCATATATGTATTTATCCCCCAAAAATATTTTCATTCACACTAACCTGACTCTTTTCTAATTGTGATTTGTGAAAAATATGTCCTAACACCTATATGAGCTATGCTTTTTAAGAGAGGTATAATTTACCTATCAACAATCAATGAGCTCTTGAAAATGAGATCATTTGAACTAACATGAATAAAGCAGTTACATTCTTCTTTACATTAAGGTATCCTAATGCTCTTCTCACATCCTGCATTTTTCCTCTTGGCAAACATAGCACTATTTCATGTTCATTATCCCTCTGCAAATGTAATTATCAGTTTCTCTAATAACTGAATCTCCAATTACTAGCATATTGTTTATCACAAAATCTGAACAATCCCAGCTTTTAATTCAGTAATCTCTGCTCTATCATTTATTATAAAATAAGTATTTTCATCACAATTAGTCTTATTAACATTACTGTTTTCATCACTTATTTTTAAGCATACAGTTCTCATGTAGCTGTCTTTATATTTTCAAGTTCTGAGCCATGTTGTCAACTTCAGTCTTTCTCCTCTTTTTTTCTTACAGTAATGCTCTTTAATCCTTCCAAATTTACCTTAGATTTCTTCTTTTTACCCTGCCCTTTGCTTCTTTTTTCTACTTTCTCTGTTGGAAAAAATGGTGCCATTTTCTGCTGATTGAATGTTTTGTGATTGAAGACTGTTGCTATTCTCTGTAATCTGTGTGCTACATAACAAAGCATTGTCCCTTTCATTATTTAGTCTCTTTGTATATAGACTTTAATCATTTTTTCTTCTTAGCTATATGTTGTGAACTTCTCTGTCTCTTTTTGTTTTCTTCTACATGCTCTGAATTATGAGACTGCTGAATACTTGTATCCTGAATTTATAATTTGCCATTGATAGGATCATGTTTAATATGGGTTGAGTGATCTTTACTAGTAGAAGATACTTCCTTTCATAAAGTCAGAATATTTGCACTTTGCTAATATTGTGTATCTCATCAGTCCAATCATTAATATATGTAGCAACGGGTTTCCAGGCTGTGCCAATTGTACAAGTGCACTCATTTTCAATTAATCTAGATTTGCTGCTAATAGTGGTATGCAAATCATCCAGCTTTTGACATGGGGAATGCAAATTTCCTATGTTATTACTTACTACCTTTGTATATTCATAGCATTTAGCACACTGGGCAAAATAGTTGTACTTTAACAAATTGTTAATGGCATACTCATTTAAAGAATCTCTTCTCAGCTACAGAGTTTTAAAAGAAAATAATCAATCAGTGATAGCTTTTAGTGAAATTAAAATGAGTAATTTAAGTTAAATTAATTGTGGAATCACACAAACAGTATGCAGGGTAAGATAGGAGGACAGTAGTGCTGCACATGAGGGAGTGGAGGAGAACACATTGAGCAAACACTTTATGGGAAGCCATTATGGGAGCTTCTTTTGAAGCGAATGGATATCTGTATATTTATGAATATGTGACTTCTCAGGAGTATAAAGTGCAGCAACTAGTCTTACTGTTATGTGCTAGTTAATGTTTTTTACTCTTCTGTTTAGATATGTACAGCTTTTCACTTAATGTTTAGCTTGTGCCTTTTTTATGAAAACTTACAGTTCTTTATGCTTCCACATAATTTGTTGGTGATAACTGAAAGCTACAGCAAGTTTAGTATTTAATTTCTGCCACTGAATGTCAGTTTCATTTGGTTTTAGACAAGTTCAGCAGCTTCTTATTTCTTTCAGGTTTTAAACTCACTTCCTGTTTTCATTTTTTTTAATACTTTGAAACTACTGAATGAAGTAATGGTGAAATATTTTTCTTTTTAAATGCTTCAGTGTGTATTGTAGACTTTCATTATAGCAAAATACAGTGACAAACAGTAACAAAAGAAAAAAAATGCTTTAACAAGATCACTAATTTGATTCATTTATTTGTTTTTTAATTTCTTACTTAATCTATTTCATGGATGAAGGGAGCTGATGCCTCTCCTGGCAGTGACTGGGCCTTTTGTAGAGAAACTGGTCCCAGTCTATTCCAGAAAGCTCTTTCCAGTGATTCAGAAATTACCTCAGAACGGTTTCAAATGTTAGGTACTAATGTGACAATGCGAGGACAGCATTCAAATGCTAAATGTTCTAACCAGTATGTCTTTTCAGCGTTCCATCCCAGAATAGTTTATGAATGCAACTCATGTTGCTGGGACGTCTGACAAAGGAAATTTCCCTATTCATAGAATTTGCCTACAGGAAACTTACAGAAGCTTCATTATAAATAAAACTTGATGTTCTCAGAGTACACAGTTCATTTTCTGCAAGACTGCAAATTAAGCCCAATCACTGTCATTTACAGTTTATTGATTTTGTATCTGAATGGTCTGATGTTCAGTCTTATAATGAGATGATGACATAATGCTCCATTAAAATGTAAGTTTTTATGACACTGTTAGGTTAATACCTGATAGGGATAATCTAAATGTCCAAGGAGAGAGAGGTATTTTATACATTTTCTGCAGCTAAAGTAAGCAAATTTGTTAGCACTCTGGCTAAGCCCATGTTGCATAAAACTGTGCAGTCTTTAGAAATATTGGCTGGTATTTATAATAAATAGTACTTTAGACATGACTCACCCTGCACTGATGTGCTGCATTGTGATGCAGAGCCATTTACCAAGTGGTATGGATTTGCATTTGCAAAAGGCAAACATATAATTCCCAAGAATTTGCAATACTATGAATCACTCCACCATGTAGATGGAACAACACTGACTTACCTGTATTGGCTATCTATGTAGGTTGAAGTGACTCTGGTTAACCCTGTACAGATTCCACCCACTGAAAGGCATAGATGTGTGCTGCAAGAATGCCATGCCACAAGAATGCCATGCTGCAAGAATGCCATGCCACAAGAATGCCATGATGCAAAAATGCCATGCCACAAGAATGCCATGCATCCTTATGCCGTACGATCCCTGCCCTATCCAGCGCTACCACTGTTCAGGCATCTACGAATCAGTAATTGTCAAGTCCTCTAACTGGACATTATGCTGGGATGTTCATGTAACAGAATCCTCTAATGGACTACCACAACAGTATCTTTTGTTCTGAATGCTGCTGTCTAAAACACATTGAGGTGGTTCTAGGCAGTAGGTTGGGGGGGTCTATGAATCAGAACAGTACTGCAAAGTATGCAACACAGCTTGCTCTCATCCTACATATTTTGAAACTAATTGTAAACACTGGCCATGGGGTTTTCTCAGCTTAACATTATTCTTAAAAGATTTAAGGTAACTACAGATGTACTGGGTGAGAGGAATGCAAGAAACTCCCCCTTCTTGCAACCTGGATGAAATCAGCACTATAAAGAAAACACATTTAACTACAATGCCAAGATTTTAATAATTGAGCTTTCGGAAACAATCTTTCATCAGCATAAAACACTTTCAATTAAGAACACATTTAAATACATAACTTTGAAATCACATGATATCACACAGCCAATAAAAAGATAAAAACAATTAACAATTATTTCAAGCACATTTGCCTAAACTTTAAGACAGACTTCAAGGATACCATTTTGTTTATACCAGGGGGATGATCAGCATTTAAACGAAGGATCCATTCATATTCCCTTCTTTCTCTTGAAATACTTCAAGTAACCACTTAGAAAATTCTGCAAGTATAAAGAAACATGTTCGGTGATCCACCCCCTGCCAGAAACAATTGGTCGCATAGGGGGTTTGGATAAACATTCATGCACCTTTGGTAGACCATAAAACCTAGGCAAAACTGGAAAAGGTACATTGAAATAATGAAACAGATCCAATGGAATATCGTTATTAATTTGTAACTCATAGATAATTAAATTGACCTTCTGAATGCATTTTTGTACATCCACCAATGTAACCTGCTTAAAAGCATTGCCATCTTTCAACACTTCATTAACCTGAGCAAAATACATCTCACAGTCCATAAGGACAATGACACACCACCTTATCTGCCTCTTTCAAAATAATATTAAAATTATTTTCCAAGTTTAACAATGCCTCATATTCATTTAAAGTCAAACTGTAAAACTTGTCAAACATATTCTGCTCAAAAATAACCTGCAAATGTTGTTCACACACTTCAGAAAATGCTGTTATCACAGAGTAGCTTACAGGAATAAAGGTACTAGTTCTTTTTACAGATGTTGCGCTGATTTCCATACTAGGACCAAAAGTTAATCTCAAGTTTAAAGCACAACAAAAAATCTTCAAATCAGTCAGTACATTTGTCATTAAGTCAAAAGCTGAAGGTATAAATTTCGTACTTTTATTGAGTAAAGCAATTTCAAACTCAGTCAAATCATACCGACTCAGTTAATAAATTTGTAGTAGTAGCTTCCAAGCCTACAACTTCACTACTTATGGGTGGAAACTTATCTAAGTCATTTATTGAAGGCTGACTATTTTTAACACATTGATTATTAGAGTTCTTATTGATACTCATATATTGTTTTTTCTTTCGGCCAAGAAAAAATATGACCAGACTGAAAATCCACTATATCTCTGTTCAGTTTATGTTGTTTTTGTTGTTGAAGCTTATTATCATACACCACAAGGCTCTGAAGCATTAAATCATACTGTGCAGAGAAGTTGGTAAAAAGCGGAGAAGACAATAATTTGTCCTCTATCTGTATAATGTCCTTTTGCAAATTTTGTTCAATGTCCATAAAAAAAATCATTCATCAAAGACATATAGTCTAGACTTAACTTTATATTAAGTTCTTGCCATTTCTTCAAAAAGACAGGATAGGCATTCCTATAGGATGGCACCTTTAAGATACGTAAACCCTGTGGCACAACATTAAGCTCTAAATAAGCCACAAAACTAAAACACTGCCACTGGAGGTTTTTAAACTTTTTTACCTTGGACTCTAATGAGGACAATTTTTGTTGAAAAGTGACCGCTTCATTATTATTCAATATTGTAGTTTGACTTGTAGATTCACCCGTAGAACTCCGATGTCGAAGAAGTGGATTAGAGCAGGCATGTAACAAGGAGCCAATTTTCTGGATAGACATGTTGAGGCTGTGTGAACAAACAGTTCTTTAAAAAAACACCCACAAACTGTTGCATCAAGAAGACAATCCAAAACAAGCACCAGAATGTAGTAAAGTGAAACACGTAACAGATGAATAACTATAAAGAAAACATGTACAACCACAACACCAATATTTTAATAATAAAGCTTTCAGAAACAATCCTTCATCAGTATAAAACACTTTCAATTAAGAACACATTTAAGTACATAACTTTGAACTCACATGATATCACAAAACCAATAAAAACATAAAAACAATTAATTATTTCAAGCACATTTCCCTAAACTTTAAGATGGGCTTCAAGGATACCATTTTATTTATACCAGGGGGATGGTCAGCATTTAAATGAAGGATCCATTCATATTCCCTTCTTTCTAGTTTATTATTTAAATCCCCACCTCTTTGGTCCTTAGAAACCACATCTAATACACGAAAACCAAATGTATGAGCCACACCATTATTCTTATAATATTCAGCCAAAGCATTAGTCAAAATGCCCCTATTCATCTGTGCTCGACCATCCTTTCCCTCAATCTTTGGGTTGCTTTACCCACATAAAATGTCGTACAGGCTTTACACATAGCCAAATAAATGATATTATTGAATTACAAGTGGTGTGGCAACTTACCTTATACTCTTACTTTGTAATAGGGGGTATGAAAAAATATCCTTATTACTGTTTGAACAATTTGAACAATTATAACAAGGAACTGTACCATATCTATTTACCAACAATTTTGGATGCTGAAAAATCTTTGTAGCAAAGCCATCTCTTTAAATTACAGCATTTTATATGGGCAAATCAACCCGAAGATTGAGGGGAAAGGATGGTTGAGCACAGATCGGATATGAATAGGGGCATTTTGACTAATGCTTTGGCTGAACATTATAAGAATAATGGTGAGGCTCATACATTTGGTTTTAGAGTATTAGATGTGGTTTCTAAGGACCAAAGAGGTGGTCATTTAAATAATAAACTAGAAAGAATAGAATATGAATGGATCCTTTGTTTGAATGCTGATAATCCCCCTAGTATAAATAAAATGTGTGATATCATGTGATTTCATAGTTATGTATTTAAATGTGTTCTTAATTGAAAGTGTTTTATACCGATGAAGGATTGTTTGGAAAGCTCTATTATTAAAATCTTGGCATTGTCGTTACATATGTTTTCTTTATAGTTATTAATCTGTTACATATTTCACTTTGCTATGTTCTGGTGTTTGTTTTGGATTGCCTTCTTGTTGCAACAGTTCGTGGGCATTTTTAAAGAACTGTTTGTTCACACAGCCTCAACATGTCTATCCAGAAAATTGGTGCCTTGTTACATACCCGCTCTAATCCACCTCTTGGACATCTGAGTTTTACAGGTGAATCTATGAGTTAAACTGCAATATTGAGTAATAATGAAGCTGACACTTTTCAGGAAAAATTGTCCTCATTAGAATCCAAGGTAAAAAAGTTTAAAAACTCCAGTGGCAACGTTTTAGTTTTGCGCCTTATTTAGTGCTTAATGTTGTGCCATGGGGTATACTTATCTTAAAGATGCCATCCTATAGGAATGCCTATCCTGTCCTTTTGAAGAAATGGCAAGAACTTAATATAAAGTTAAGTCTAGTCTATATGTCTTTGATGAATAATTTTTATGGACATTGAACAAAATTTGCAAAAGGACATTATACAGATAGAGAACGAATTGTTGTCTTCTCCACTTTTTACCAACTTCTCTACTCAGTACGATTTAATGCTTCAGCACCATGTGGTGTATGATACTAAGCTTCAACAACAAAAGCAACATAAAATGAACAGAGATATAGTGGATTTTTGGTCTGGTCATATTTTTTCTTGGCCGAAAGAAAAACAATATATGAGTGTCCATAAAAACTCTAATAATCAACATGTTAAAAACAGTCAGCCTTCAATAAATGACTTAGATGAATTTCCGCCCATAAGTAGTGAAATTGTGGGCTTGGTAGCTACTACTACGAATTCATCAACTGTTAATGCTGTTGTACCTGTGGTTTTAAATTCATCTGTGGTTTTAACTACACAGGATACGAATAGACAAACTGTTTCTTCTCCCAATACTGTTGTTGAGGTAATTAGTAACCCTGTTGTGAAGGATTTCCGCAGGGTTAACCTGGTAATCAATCCCAAGCTTCCGGAGGAGGTATCATTGCAACAGAGAGGGTGTTCTCGGGGGAGAACGCAAATGAGAACACGAGAAGGAAGTTACATCAGACTCCCACAGACTTGCAGTTGAACAAAACGCTGACAGTTGTTGATGAAGGTATAGTGATAAATTTGAGTCGACATGATTTGACTGAGTTTGAAATTGCTTTACTTAAAGGTACGAAATTTTTACCTTCAGCTTTTGACAATGACAAATGTACTGACTGATTTGACGATTTTTTGTTGTGCTTTAAACTTGAGATTAACTTTTGGTCCTAGTATGGAAATCAGCGCAACATCTGTAAAAAGAACTAGTACCTTTATTCCTGTAAGCCACCCTGTGATAACATTTTCTGAAGTGTGTGAACAACAGTTGTGGGTTATTTTTGAGCAGAATGTGTTTGACAAGTTTTACAATTTGACTTTAAATGAATATGAGGCATTGCTAAACTTGGAAAATAATTTTGATATTATTTTGAAAGAGGCAGATAAGGGTGGTGCCATTGTCCTTATGGACTGTGAGATGTATTTTGCTCAGGTTAATGAAGTGTTGAAATATGACAATGCTTTTAAGCAGGTTATATTGGTGGATGTATAAAAATGCATTCAGAAGGTCATTTTAATGATCTACAAGTTAAAAATTAATAACGATATTCCATTGGATCTGTTTCATTATTTCAATGTACCTTGTTCAGTTTTGCCTAGGTTTTATGGTCTACCAAAGGTGCATAAATATTTATCCAAACCCCCTATGTGACCAATTGTTTCTGGCAGGGGGTGGATCATTGAATATGTTTCTTTATACTTGCAGAATTTTCTAAGTGGTTACTTGAATTATGGCAAGAGTTTCATAGAAGATACTGGTGATTTTCTCACTCAGTTTTGAGAGTGGTATGACACCAATACCTACAGTGATTATTTATTAGTAGCTTTAGATATAGTATCACTTTTTACAGTGATTCCTCAGGATTATGGTATAACAGCTATTAGGGACCTTTTGGTCGAAGTGGGAGGGCTGACTGGACGGAAAATTGAGACTGTCTGTGAACTGTTGCAACTGGTTTTAGACAATTATTTTTCATTTGATAAAAAGTTTTATTAGCAGTTAATAGGAGTTGCGATGGGCACACCAATGGGGAATACGTATGCAAATTTGGTTTTAAGAAAATGGGAGAATTAATTTATTTTTAATAATTTAGTTTATTCTTCACATATATTATTTTTCCACAGATTTGTGGACGATATTTTTCTTCTGTGGAGGGGAAGTGAGTCTGAGTTATTACAATTTGTTAGCTACATTGACCATACTACAGACTTTTTGAGATTTAAATTAACTTACTCGACTATGAGGATTAATTTCCTTGATGTTGAGTTTTTTGTGAATGAGTTTGGGTTGAACACAACCATACATAAAAAAACACTATATAAGAATAAATATTTGAACAGAAGAAGTATGCATCCCCATTTTGTGTTTAAGAGTATTGTTAAAGCACAATTAACCAGATTTAATAAGTTAAATATGGAAGATAACCCTTTTCTTAAACAAGCACAGGAACTTCTTTCTGATTTTATTAGTAAGGGGTATGAGAAAAGCTCTTTGGACAATATCTATTCTGAAGTAATATCAGAGAGAGTTGGTTCTCTGTGACCTTATTTTACCCCTCTGAAATTTTCTCAGGGCTGATAAGAAAAATAAGTTATTTTATGTAACTACTTTTAGTAAAGCCAGTAGAGCTGTGGAAGCTATAATAAGAAAAAAAAACGGTGTATTCTTTTACCTCTTCCCGAATTTTTGCATCATATTGGTCCTTCTCCTTGCTTTTCTTATAAAAATTGCCATAATTTAAAGAGGCGGCTTTGCTTCAAAGATTTTATTCAGCGTCCAAAATTGTTGGTAAATAAATATGGTACAGTTCCTTGTTATAATTGTTGAAATTGTTCAAACATTAATAAGGATATCTCTTTCATATACCCTATTACAAAGAAAAAGTATAAGGTAACGTGCCACGCCACTTGTAATACGAATAATATCATTTATTTGGCTATGTGTAAAGCCTGTACAGCATTTTGTATGAGTAAATCAACCCGAAAATTGAGGGAAAGGATGGTTGAGCATAGATCGGATATGAATAGGGGCATTTTGACTAATGATTTGGCTGACCATTATAAGAATAATGGTGTGGCTCATACATTTGGTTTTAGAGTATTAGATATGGTTTCTAAGGACCAAAGAGGTGGGCATTTAAATAATAAACTAGAAAGAAGGGAATATGAATGGATCCTTCATTTAAATGCTGATTATCCCCCTGGTATAAATAAAATGGTATCCTTGAAGCCCATCTTAAAGTTTAGGCAAATGTGCTTGAAATAATTGTTAATTGTTTTTATGTTTTTATTGGCTGTGTGATATCATTTGATTTCAAAGTTATGTATTTAAATGTGTTCTTAATTGAAAGTGTTTTATACTGATGAAGGATTGTTTCCAAAAACTCTATTAAAATCTTGGCATTGTGGTTACACGTGTTTCCTTTATAGTTATTCATCTGTTACGTGTTTCACTTTACTATGATCTGGTGTTTGTTTTGGATTGCAATCAACACTATGGTAGTTAAAGGTGAGGAAAAACTGCTTTAGATTATTTTTAATACTGTCATGTTGTACCTGTTGTATACTTGATTGATAAGGTGCGGTATGTGGTTTTGAGATATGCACATTCAAACTATCCTTTAAGTTTGGCAGTTAGCACAGACAGAATATTAAGTATATGAGCTGCTTAATTCTGTCAGCCTGTATTTCCCTACTGTGTGACTTTGAGGAAGTCACTTAACCAGACAATGCTCTGTGTCATTTGAGAAAATTAGGCTAGGCTTCTCTGGACTGCATGCTTAGTAAATATGCATGAATCTTAAACTCTACAATACTTATGCTAAGACAATACATCCATCAGCTAATAAGACTGTTACAGTTTAAAATCCTCTAGTGAAGACAGTTATGTTTGTGAATGAATGAAATTGTGGTTGGCAAATAACCTCAACATGCTTTCATTCACAGTACCTTTTTTGTTTAGTCTTGGAACATTAAGTTGACAACTGCAATATTTGTAAAAAAAAAACTTAGCCAAGTTATTGAATTAAAGAGAGAGAGAGAGGGAGAGAGAGAGAGACAGAGAGGAAGAGACAGAGCAGGAAAGAGAAGAAATAAAATAAGACATATTTGCTAGAGCCAACTAAAACAGAAAAAAATGAAAGAAGCTTTTAGAGTTATATCCATTAAAAAAGAAGCTTCTGCCCCCCCCCCCCCATATTCTGAAATGTATCTATTCAATTTCAAGTCCGGAAATTCTCCCACTGCTAGGATATTAAATTCAGCTGTTATATGCCTGAAGAGCCTTTACCAGTGAAGGTACTGAACAGATATAAATCAAATGGTTACCTTCATTGTTACTGGTACTGGAAGAGACATCAGATTTTTCTGAGGATAGTTCTGGAAGTTAACTGAAGTTGTCAACTGTGGAAGAGATCAAAATTCCTCCAGTTATTAAAAATCTACCTTCACAGTCTACTTTGTCTACAAGTGATTACTAAACATTGACAGATTATTTATCTTAAAAGTCTGCAGAGTGACATTACTCCCCTTCAGAGACCAATGCAGGGTCGAAAGAATTCAATGGTGAACACTATATCTACACTGGAACCTGTAAAGGCCTTGGACAAAAGGTAAAGGTGGGAGAGAGAAAGAGAGTATCCTTCCATTTCCTCAGATGATAGTTAATACTCGTACTTTAAGGTTTCTCCATCAATACAACATTTCTTATCATAAGGACTATTTGTTGCAGTCTTTTGAGCCCCCTTTTCATGACATTAATTTCAATGAGCCCCTTTTTCATGACATTAATTTCAATGATACTTTTAAAATTACGGGAGAAAAACTATACTACAACTGGCCTCTTTTAGGTATTCTAGGTGTTTCTTCACCTGAAAGAGACTTTTGTAAATGTTAAACATCCCACAATCTGTGGAAGACCTCTCACATATAAAAACATTCCAGGTTTTATGGAATTAGAATTTAGAGAACCCTGACTCTCAACCATCAGCTCAAGAATCAGTTGATGTGCAGTAAAAAAATGATAACAAGAAAACTTTTCTTTAACCTTTAATAAGATTCTGTCCCTTTTTCAGTTTCATCAATGTCTAAGGATCCTTCTGCATCTTTTTGTATCCCCAGGCAGACTAACCTTTTCCAAGGAAAGGAGGCTGAAGGACAGATATAGAGAATAATTTTCAATTGTAAAAAAAGACTTTCCAGCTGTTCCATATTTCCATAGAAATTATCCATTCCCTAAGAAATATTTACACGGAAGACCAGTCCAATGACCTCCTTTCTCTAAACATCTTAAATGAAGGCATTATAACCACCATACTCTAAAGATGAGAATGTGTATCAGACTAAATAACTTTGCATATAGTTTCACTAATTTATTTGTTTTAAGTCTGCACAATATCTAAAAGAGTAATTTTACTTGGCACTTAAATGCAACAGTGTAATGCATTGTTCTTTCTATGGGAGGATAATAAATTACATAAAAAGAATTGGATGTTTGCATAACAGTTATCTGGACCCTTTATCATGTTTGCTTTCTTTTGATAAAGGGGCCTAAAACATTGAAGTTTGTTCAGTTTTTTTTCATAGGTTTCATAGGTTTCATAGGTTTATACTAGGCTATCTGCCCTAAGGCATTTATAAGCCTATCCCAAAGTTTTGTGGCTTATGCCACCCCTTATGTTAAAAAATACTGTGCCCATTAGTTTGTTGTGCCTCTGTCCAGCAGTGACACAGAGATGATTCCCGGGGTAAACCTACACTCTCCCATCCACCGGTCAAGATTTCTCTTGAACAGGGCCAGCGAGGTGCTCTGCCTCACATGGACTGGGATTTTATTCCACAGCATAGGGAGTCTCTGGGTGACAAATCTATCCCTCCAGCATGTCCTATTTATATCCGTGCTAAGGTTTAAGTCGCATGCTCTAGTGGATCTGGTAGATTTGGATTTTCTGTATCCCAAGAACAGTTTCAGAATTTATGGATGTGTGAAAAATATTGTCATTATAGTAACTGAGAAAAATTCTACCAACTACATAGACAATGCTCCAGACACAGCTTGTATTTTTTGCACTTTTGTTCCTTGATAGTAAAAACAAGAACTTCATCTGCAGCCTTGCCTATGTGGTTGGTAGAATTTTTCTCAGTTACTAAGTTTGGTTTGTGTTCTTCTGGTGTTCTAAATATTGTCATTATATTTAATATTCAGTATATATGATTCATATGTATTTTAAAACAATTTATTTACTTTAATTAGATCCTGCTTCTTGATTCAGTGGTTTTACTTCTGCAGGAAGAAAGATTATTCTGTTTATATTAGGTCCTGATAATTTGCAGTTAAACAAAATGCTTATTGTTCTACAGTAATAGAATACAGTACTGCCTGGGAATTTACCCATATGTCATGATTTACTGTTATATAATTTCACTGCAAAGAAGATAATGCAGTTATCTAACTATAATTATTATAACAGTAAATATTCAAGGAGGAGTAACTGTAAGAGTAAAGCTTCTCTCCCACCATCCTCTTTTATATCTGGGGAATCCTGTAGCTTCCTATAGGCATTAATCTTCCATGGAAGCCCTTTTGACATTTTTTTAAATCTGTCATTTATTATGTCTTCTCTAATTGAATACTCACCCAGGTTGAAAGAGCAATATATAGATTGGTGCATCATCAACTTTTAGATTATTAAGTACTCTTCTAAAAGTATAACTGTCACCATAAGTAAGATGTACATCCTCATTTATGGTGCACTTTTTAATGTCACCACATGAGTCTGTCAGATATGCAAAAGTTAATAATGTGAGAGTAATATGCATGTTACATCATGTAAATCCACATTCATTATATGTCTTATCATTATGAACTCATATTGAACACAGATATTACAGATCCGTCTGTTCTCACTCAGGACAACTTTACTCTGACCCCTTTCCCTCCCATTCCTTCAGAAAGCTATTTTCATTTTGAACTCTTGGGTTTGGCAGTGGTACTCAGGTGTTTTTGTTTTTTGCTTGAGATCTGATGAAGTGTGTATAATGAGAGTGCTATGGACTCTCATTCCACACCCTTAAAAATGGAGAAATAATGTAGCATGAACAGTCTCTGACCCAAGCAGGAAATGAAGGATCTGCAATATTCATGTTCAATACAATGTTTTAACAAACACTTGATCTGGTAAAACTGAACAGCTTGTACCACACTCTGAACACTTCAGAGACAAAAAGATCTGATCTTGCTATTAATAAAGGGTTAGGTATAAGCCTAGAGTTATTTGAGAAACATAGAACTAATATCTACAAGTTAACCTAGATGTGTGCCATGTGAAAGCAGGTTAATTGTACTGGCATTCTGTGGACATTAAACATAAACAAATCTAAGCTAGAGCTTTGCCCTGTAAAAGTGGGCTATTATTTATGTAATCCTTTAGACACTGAAGATGAACAAGAAAAAATTAATAAAAAAATTACCCTGCTTTAGAAGAGTTGGAACAATCTGGAACTAATGGCATTTACTGTGGTTTTAGCAATATGGATGTAAAGAGGCTATTTCCGATGGCATTCCAATTATTCCCTCAGGGCTGATCCTTAGCTCCACCACTCAGGTACCTTTATTCAAGTGAGGGTGGCCAAATAACCAATTGTGGATGATCCTTAGCACCACAACTCAGATACCTCTATTCAAATGAGGGTGACCCTGATCATCACTGGATGGGAGGGCATTCAGTTACTCTGAGAAAATACCCCTGACTGGCAGGCTGTACCTCATCACCACCTCTGTATAAAGATTAGTGTGTATAAAGAGATCTTGTGTTTTAACAAGCCACACATCTGAAGAAGTCTACAGAGAGTTCTCTGATGAGGTCCCCATAATACAAGGGATAAAAGTCTACAGAGAGTTCTCTGATGAGGTCCCCATAATACAAGGGATAAAAGCACTAAGTTCAACATTTTATTCAAAAATTTTAAAGTTCTTTAGGCAGCCGTGCCTTATATATTGATTTATCAATTGGTTGGAGTGTTTTGTTTTTGGTTAAAATAAGCTTACATTTCAAGTTCTTTTACCTGCATTTACACATAGCCTCTGAGAACTGAACCCACTATCATTTTGTTATGTTCAGAGGAAATTTTGTTTCTTACTACATTGGAAACTTTTCATAGCTGCTAAAACTGAATCAAAACTGTTCCTTTATATGGACAGAAATTAACAAAGAGTTGAAGGATTTTATTTGGAAGGGGAAGAGGGCAAGAGTCAAGTGGGATAAATCAATCCTTCCAATTGCACGAGGAAGTATAGGATTACCTGATTTGAAGAGCTATTTTAGAGCAACACAGTTAAGGCTCTTATACATAGCACAAGCAGAACATCATAATTCAAAGTGGAAAGGGATGATGATGAAGCGGGGGGGGGGGATTCAAGAAATAAAGAAAGAGTGGGATTTTGGATGTAGATCCTCAAGGTGAATAACAACAGTCATATAGAACATTATACTCATAAAATAGCAGAAAATATACTAAGAACTAAACCAACAATGGAATGGAGAAAGGAAATTCTATAGATAAGGATGATTGCAACTGGCTGTACAGAGAATAGGCAAGAGGGGGCTGAAACTTACAGGAGGGAACTGACAAAATAACTAGGGTATTGGGAGCAAATAATTATAGAGGGAAAGCTATAGAATGGGAAGAGGTCAAGAAGAAATTTGGACTGCATACTAGAGATTCCTTCTCCAACAGAGAATGATATCAGAGTATGGGTAAAGAGAAAGGGATAGGGGAATCCTAGGTGAAAAACCTGCACTGGTTGAGTTTTTTTTTTTTCCTGGAACAGAAGCTGCTGTTAAAAAGGGATAATTAGTAGGCCATATAAAATACTGCATAATAACTATAGGAATCCGTCAAAGGAGGTCAGAAAAGATTGGTGTTGCTTTCGTGTTAGGACACGAATAAATGAGTCTTCGTGGGTTCTGTTCAAGCAGCTTTATTTCACACAAACACATCACTATAGAGGTTTACTCACTATAACTTAAATAACATACACAAACTAACAACTGTGGTCATGCATTTTCACTCTCTGGCTGCTTCTACAAAATGGCATTAGGGATTGCACATGTCTGGAATTTATACGTGCGCACACAGCCTCTCATACTTCTTAAATATATAGCACACACACTTTACACTCTGATCTACATCCTCCCTCTTTGAGAAATAGATCATGCAATTTGTCATGAGTTTATTTTGCATGCAAAAATCACAGGTAATCTATAGACATGCATTATACAATGCTAAATACACATGTATATACAATCAAGTCACACTAGGCTTAGAAACTCATCCATATCATGTGGCATAAAACTGGGAATTAGATTTAACAACTGGGATATTTTCTGCAAAATGGTTGACCTGTGGAATGTTCGAATCACTTTCTGGAACAGAATCAGACTTTTGAACATATTCTGGTCTAGAAACAGTGCCTGGCTCATTCTTTGACTTGGAGTTTGCATCACAGATACAATGTTGTGACGGCAATGATGATAATTCTGGTACAGAAAGAAGATGTCTGCAATTCCTCCTATACTCCACACCCTCGGAATCTACCAAATAGGATCTCACCTTGGCACAAATGCCTGTAATCTGTCCTATTCGATCAAAACCTATTGTCTGGATTCGTACCTTCTCTCCTTCCCTCAACAGACAAAGTAATCTGCTCAGTCTGTTGTAACTAGATTTCTGGATAGTATGCTTCTTAAAAAATTGAGCCTTGATGGTTTTATTGTTCATAGGTTTAGGCTGCAACAAACTTGAAGAAATAGGTAGCATAGTTCTAGTTTACCTGGAAAGTAGTCCCTGAGCAGGTGATCCAAGCATATCATATCATCATGGGGTATGTTTCTGAGATTAAGCAAATTCAAGAATGTATTGGTATTGTTCACGCTTTGACTTTTCATGTAATTGCTTTGCACTCTGTACTGCCATTGGATTGATGATATTCAGGACTACTAGTGACATGTATAAAGTCCCATTATTCTACAAATTTCTTTAACAACTGGGTAGTGAACTGAGTACCATTGTCAGAAAAAATGTTTGTGTGGACTACCATGAAATGAGAAATGATGTTTCAACTTAGTAATAACAGTAGTTGAGGTTAAGTTTGGTAGTAGATCAATCTCAAACCAATTCAAATAAGAGTCTACCAAAACCAAGTAGTGTTGATTGTTCCACTCAAAGATATCAGTTGCTACAGTTGTCCAAGGTAGTTCAGGAACTGGACTTAGCTGAAGTGGTTCTCTTTGCAAATGCGGTCTCGATCCTGGGTGACCACGATGCAAAATCTGAATATATTCTTGTTGTAAGAAGGCAGGAACAACAATTTTAGGACCTTTAAAAATAATGTCATCTTCCATCAAAAATTCATCTCTGTAAGGAAAATACGCTTGCAACTCAGGTGATACACTAGATTGCTTTGGCAGCCATCAAACATTAATATTGTAAATGAGCTTCTGTAAATCTGGATCAGTCTGAGGGTGATCTCTTAACTCATCAAGTCTAGCGGTGGAAAAATTAAGCACTGACATCACGTCAAAGTCAAAACTCTCTGCATCAAACTGTTCTGTTGCATTTCTAGGTGATCTGGATAAAGTATCAGCCAGATAGAATAATTTACCTTTAGTGTAGACAAATTTGAAATTGTACTTTTGCAATTTGTGCATCACTCTTTGTAATATTACTAGAGGAGAATGCATAGGCTTCTTTAGAATAGTAACTAGAGGTTGATGATCAGTTTCAGTCTGAATAGCATGACCATAAATATAACCATGAAACTTGGAGCATGCAAATACTATAGCCAAAATCTCTTTCTCAATCTGAGCATATTGCATTTCAGTTTTGGTTAGTGTTCTAGATGCATAGGCTATCGGTCTGCCTTCTTGAAGTATAACTGCACCTAGGCCAAAATTTGAAGCATTGCAAGAAATAATAACTGTTTTTTTTTTTTCAAAACAGGTTTATTGTTTTAACATATAAGAGAAATATCATAACAATTTTATACAAGTAATTAAAATAGGTATTATTATAATATTCAACAAAACAACTAAAGTATTTACAAAGACATCCACTACAATCAGATCAATTAATTAAACTAAAATACCGTGCTATTTAAATTAGAATTTTTTTAACAAATTTTGTAAATTATCCCATACAATATAATATGATGTTTTTCTAGTTGTTCTCATTCTAATTGTGCTTATTTCCATATGGCACATTATATTCATAACATTTTTAAATTCATTGAACGAAGGAGGTGTATCTGAAATCCAATTTCTAGTTATTATTTTCCTGGCCACTGCTAGGATAGACCATAACAAGGGAAGCTTAATCTTTTAACACATTGAGGTACATGTGTGTTGAATAATATAAGAGACTTAGAAATAATGAAATTATCTGTAAAAGAGCCTGCAAAATTCATTAATTGATTTCCAGTATTCTTTCAACTTCATACAGTCATAAAACATATGAGCCCAGTCAGCATTAATTTCTATATTACATCTCTTACATAGATTATCTTTATTATTTATTTTATTCATCATCAAAGGTGTATAAAAGATCTATGTAAAAATTTCCATGTATAAAGTCTCCAGACAATGGAAGATGTAGTTCTATAAGCAGATTCCAATATATATTGTTTATCTTGTTGAGTTGGTGGGTCCCCATTAATAGAGGTGAAATAATTCCAGTATGAATCTACACTGTAAAAAGTTTCTTGTCTGATAATTTTATGTATATATGAAAGTTTACCTTTATCAGAAACTTTATGCTATAAATTTAATATCAAGTAATCAATCAGTTTTGGAATAGATTCTTTAACTGTTATAGACATTAGATCTATTCTATCAATGAGATGTTGTCTAAATATCTGAACCTCTAACCAGCAAGTTTCTCTTAGATCAAATTCTTGTTTTAAGAAATCTAGATTTTTAACTTTATTATCAGATATCAGCACTTTAGATCATTATCTATAGCTAAATGAGCTCCTTCAGAAGTAGATGACATAAGCATACCCTGAGTATACATTATAGGGAATACAATAAAATTCCATTCCCTATACTTAGGGTGCATGAATATAAAGTTACGATAACTAATAATAATATTTAATGGGTAACAAACCATATGTTTAGGCGTAATAGGTGAAGTACAAAATTCCTTTAGCAACCACAACATGGAGTTATTTACAATCATATTTTTATGTGTTAAGGAGATTTTCATGAAGTGCATACTAATTAGCTCCCAATAATCTTTCCATTTTGCGATATATGACTGATCTATTAATAAAGTAATAACTTTTATAATAGAAGAGATAATATATAAATTAAAGTCTGGAAAAGAAATACCCCCTTGAGACCAGCTATTAGTATGTTTCTTTAATGCAATCCTAGGTCTATTAAGAAATTTAACATTAGTGTATTCAGTTTCTTGATAATTATTTTTGTAGGTGAAAGTATTATTGATTGTATTAAGTATAAAATCTTGGGGAATATTATCATTTTAATAATTGTAAGTCTCTCCTCCATAGTAAAAAACATATTATTCCAGGTATTAAAAAGATTTTGTATATTAAGAAAACAAGTATTATAGTTATTATATATAATAGATTTAATATCTTTAGATAGTATTATACCTAAATAAGTTATCTGACCTGAATTGGGTACATATTTAGTAAAATCACTAATGAGAATATTTTTTCGTGTATATATAGGTAGTATTTTAGTTTTTTCTTCATTGAATATTAAACCAGAAATACTTTTCAAATTCATCATTTTATCAAATAAAGACTGCATAGAAGAATTAGATCCTGCTGATGTAATTAGAACATCATCTGCAAAAGGTTGAATTTTTGATGTTGTATTTTCATCTATTTCAAAACCCTCTATGTCAGTACTGTTTCTAATCAAATTAGCCCCAGGCTCCATTACTAAAGTGAATAATAGTGGAGAAAGTGGACATCCTTGCTTTGTACCTTTAAGAATGGGTATTTTTTGTGAAACATATGTTCCTACCTTAATATAAGCCAGCGTTCATTTGTATAAATGCTCAATTCAATTTACAAATGCATCCGAGAAGTTTGTGCATTTCA
>NC_056733.1:187099245-187151745 GCF_019279795.1 Protopterus annectens
TTGGGTCAATCCATATTCTGATTTCATCTGAGCCTTTTTTTGTGAGCGGCTACCATGGACGACACCCATTCATTTGGTTTTGTAACTCAACAAATTACACCTTGCTGCACCATTTTATCTAATTGAGCTTTACCTTTCTCTTGCATAGCTATCGGAACTCTTCTTGCTGGTCTGACTACTGGAGTGATCTCTGGGTCTAACTTCATGGAATACAGAACTGAAGGCTTGCACAATTTGTCTTCAAAAACATCAGCATACTCTTGAAAAAAATGGCTTTGGAGAAATTGGAACTCTGAACTGCGCTCACATGATGAACTTCTTCAGCAAAAGAAAGCAGATTCATTCTTAAACTATCTTTGAAACCCAATAAAGATTGGACTGCTCTTTGACCTACATAGAATAACAAGTGGTAACAGTTCTCAGTAAGATAACATGAAAGCATCACTGAACCTTCAGTCCGAATTTCTTCACCTGCATAAGCAACAAGTCTCGCACTGCTGGTTACAATGAGTTGTTCGACTAGTACTCAATCTTGCAAATGTGTCTGCTGATATAAAATTACACTTTCACCCAGTGTCTACTTTACGTTCTGTAGATTTTGCGTTGATCCAGATAGTACAAAACATGTCAGTTCTTGTTAATACGTTTACTGCATCAAATCTTTCACCAATCACTGATACACCCTCTACATGGAAAGCTGACTGTTTCGGCTCTACTTGATCAACTTGCTTTTTTGTGCGACCTTTCTTTACAACTGTGTGAAGCTTACTTGATTTACAAAACGTTTGGAAATGATTCCATTTTTTACACTTGTGACATTGCTGTGTAAATGCTAAACACTTCTCTCTTTTAGATTCATGATTCGCGCCACAATTGCGACAGTTAACAATAAAGCTAGATTTGGGTTTTGCTGATTCATGTTTATGTTGCACAGAGCTGGTGCTGGAGCTCGCACTTTTCCTGGAACTTTCCAGAAAACCATGTGGCTTCTTTAGAAATCCTGTAGCTGTCATGTGCTTAGGCCTGTTCTTGTTTGCCACGTGTTGCATACTATCTATGTTTGCTCTGGCTGAAAGCATGCTCTTGTCACTCGCAAGCATACTTGTATGTTTTTCTGTCACCCCATGGATTTGACAAATTTCTGTTGCTTTACTCAACATTAAATCACTGTCACAAAGTAAAATCTTTCTCACAGCAACACTTTTAATCCCACATACAAGCCTGTCCTTTTTATCAGCTCATCTTTTAGCTCATCAAACCAACACATTTTAGTTCTGTCAGGAATTCTGAGCAAGCAAATGAGTGCAACTAAGGAAATTATTTTTTGAGCGGGTATACAGGATCTGAATTACCTAGACATAGTAAGGCCTTGTTAAGTTTAATTCTGGTGGCTGCCAAAAAGCAATTACTAGAAGATGGAAATCAAGGTCTAAACCAACCTTACTTAAATTAGTTAATACCGTAACAGAGATAAGAGCAGGAATTGGGATAGTTAGAAAAGGGTAGGAGAAAATTACAAAGAAAAATGGAAATTGTGGGAACAATACATGCAGAAAGTGTTTTGGAGGAGTAATGGCGTTTAAGAGAAGGGAGGAAGTGAACGATTTATGTAATGTTGGTTTGATTATATTGTGTGTGTATATATATATATATATATATATATATATATATATATATATATATAAAATGTTTAATGGTTGTAAATGTGAACTTGTTAATATGGTTTGATTACTTTTATGTAAATGTCAGTTTGCCTTTTTCACAAGTGAAAATACAATAAAGGTGTTAAAAAATAACTATTCCTTTATGTACTATGATTCAAACTGCACTTATATAGTTGAACATCTCCTTTTTATGAGACTGAAAATTGGGGAGGGGTCCTGGGGGCTTTTTCCCCGAAACAGCATAGTTTGCTAGAAAACTGGACCAGTATGCTAGCTTCTGTTTCAGGCCATACAGTTCAACCTCTTTCTATGGCAAATCAACTGCACACAGATTCTCCTTCTTTTATTCTCCTGCTCAACCTTTTTAGAAATGATCATTGCTATTTCTGCGTGTAGAATATTAAGGTGTTCTTTTGTTGCCTTATTTTTTGTGCAGTGACACCATGGCATCTACAGTGACAACATGATATTCACACCCACCTCATTCATGCCCATTATGGCTGCCTTAATCCTAACATTTGATAATTTACCATTTATTTTTCACTGTTGAACCAATACAATCTCTGAGAAAACTTCCTCAGCTGCAGTAAACATGTTGGGATCTACCCATCCATAAGTGCCACTGGTTTCCATCTGTCTACCTTAAGAGCTACTGGTATTTTCTAAAACTTCAGCTCTTCCAAAGGACTAAGTGATCGTCATACTCTATACCTAAGCCATATTTTTTTATCTTATGAAAGTAAAAAAATACTTTTTATTGACAATTTACTATTTTTTCCACTGCAAGACTTCTCAGTCCCCTTTTAATATTTTTTTCATCAACTCTTTAGTGGGAGTACTGTAGCTGACATTTTTTATGATAGCACTAATCATATAATCCTGAGCAGACTAGTCTTATATTATTATAGGTTCATAGGTTCATAGGTGTGTACTAGGCTAATGGCCCTGGAGCTTATATCAGCCTAGCCAAAGAAGATTCCCTGGCATCATACCACCCAAAGTTAGTTCTCAGTGCCCCTAACAAGCAAAGCCACTGAAGTGATCCCCGGGGTGAACTTCCTATTGCCCTCCCACTCATTATGATTTCTCTTAAAGAGGGCCAGTAAAGTGCTCTACTTGATGTGAATGGGAAGTTTGTTCCAGAGTATGGGATGTCTCTGGGTTAGGAACCTGTCCCTCCAGCATGTTCTGTTTATTGTGGTAATGAGGTTAAGGTCCCTGGGGCATGTGGCATGGAGGGATTGGGATTTTTTTAGGTGTAGTATATCTAGCAGCTCTGGGTTAGACATGGCTTATAGGTCAAGCAGAGATCGCCTCTAAGTAAGCGATAAGAGACATAGTATAGCTGGAGTTTTTTGAGTCTGTCCATATAGAGCATGTGTCTAAGGCCTAAGATCCTCTTAGTGAGGTATTTTTGTGGCCTTTCCAGTTGTTGTAGGTGTCTAGTAAGGTACATACAAAATGGGGTGTTGTATTCTATAATAGGTCTAATGAGTGATGAGTAGAGAGGGATTATGACCGCTTTCTTCATGATGAAACATTTTGTAATGAGATGTGCCACATAGAAGGACTTTCTGACTACAGTGGCAATGTGGTTATCAAAGGAGAGGTTGCTGTCAACCTGTGTCCCCAGGTCTCTTATCACACCTTTGATGTTTAGTGGACTACTGCCTATGTGGTAGTTCATGGGCACTGAATTTTTCCCAAAGGGAATGACAATGCAGTTTTTAGCATTGAGCTTAAGGCCATGGTTCTGGCACCTGTCATTGATGTCAGTGAGGCCTTTTTGTAGAATGTCTACATCAGTTGGAAAATCAATAATGGCTCCCAGTTTGCAATCATCTGTGAACTTGGTCAGCCAGAGTCCCTTTGTGTTGCCTTGAACTCCAGAGAAGTAGATGCCAAACAGTAGAGGACCTAGGACCGATCCCTGTGGGACACCACTTGTAACTGGTCAGTAGTCAGATTTAGAGTCCGCTACTTTCACAGGGTGGGTTCTATCAGTGAGCCAGTTGGGAACCCATCTTATTACATGGGGGTTTATGCCTAGTTTAGTGAGTCTATCTATGATTCCTGAGTGAGAGATGGTGTCAAAGGCCTTGGCAAGATCTAGGTAGGCTGTGTGAACTACCTTGTACTCATCCATAGCTCTGGTGACAGACTCGAAGAAGTCTATCAGGTTGAGTAGGCATGATCTACCTTTCACAAATGCAAACTGTGTGGGGTCCAGAATTTGGAGAATCCCTATGTCCTTATTTAAAAGGTCCATGATGATGCGCTCCATAACCTTACATATCAGACTCGTCAGGCTAATGAGGCAGTAGTTTCCAGGGTCTGTAGTTGCTCCCTCTTTGTGGAGTGGGATGACTGTAGCAGTACACCATTCAGTAGGAACAAAGCCTGAAATGAGGCTGTGATTGAACAGGGTATTCAGATGTGGTGCCATTTCACTTTGTAATTCATGTAGAACACAGCCAGGGATATTATCAGGTCCCATGGAAGCTGTATTCTTGGCATTGGACAGTGCGTTTTTTACCTGTGTAGCCATGATAATAGGGACGTGGCATTCCTCATGTATTGTGATAGGCCCTTTATGGGGTGAAAGGGGGGAAAGGTTTGCACTGAACCTGTCGGACAATATGTTGGCAATATCAGATGGTTCTGTATATGTATTGCCATTGTGCTATAACTCAGAGCAGATCTGAGTATTGCCATGTAGATTCTTGGCATAACTATAGAATGCCTTGTGGCTGTCTTTAGAATCTGCAGCAATTTTGTTTTCATAGCTAGCTTTAGAGGATTTGATGATGGATCTCAGTTTTTTGCTGAGGCTAACAAAGGAGTTTTTCCAGTCTTGGGACTTCACCCTTTTCTGCAACATTTTTTACCTTCTGTTGTAGAGTTTGTTATGGTGGGAAACCACCAGATTGGCTACCTGTTTTTGGAGGAGAGTGTCTTGGTTCTGTTTGGTATGGCCTGTCCCATGCACTTGTGTATGTGCTCATACAGTGCTTTGGTGTATGATTCAGCAGTCATGCACCTATTTTCCATTTGCATGGGTGTTGTAAAGTTAGCCACCTCTGTTTTTAGAAGCCCAAAACTGGCTTTGGATACGTTTTTTACAGTAGTGTCCTTTGGTTGGAGTGAGGGTGGGATGTGGATATCCATGGTGATTAGCTTGTGGTCAGATATGACCAGGGAGGAGTTGATTACTGGTGTAGAGCAACTGTCACCCATGTTAGTAATGACCAAGTCAAGAATGTTTCTACCCCTGGTGGGGGTAAGAATGAGTTGGTCCAGGGCACTGGAATTAATGAATTCCAGAAAACGTTGAGCAAGTGTGTTGGTACATGAGTAATTTTCCCAGTTAATGGAGGGATAGTTAAAGTCTCCCAGTATAAGTGCATTGGGTTGTACCCTAATATTTTCCAGTGTGTTTAGGAATTTGGAGTGAGAGTCTTGGGACATGGTGGGGGATCTATAGCAGGCTACAACCTAGATTGCAGTTTTACCCAGTGTTAGTTGTACCTGAAGTATCTCTGATGCATTATGTTGGCCTACTAGTCTGGAGGTTTGCATATCCTTTGTGAATATGGAGACGCCACCACCTTTAGTGCTTCGGTCCAGGTTTAGGGGCCGAAAGGTGTGGTATGAATTACAGCCTGGTAGTGCTGGGGTGCTCTCTGTAGCCTTGAACCAGGACTTGGTCACTGCACAGATGTTGATGTTCTCCATTTTAAGGAGTACTTCGAGCGAGTACATTTTGAGATTTAGACTTCTAGTGTTGAGTAGCATAACCCTCAGATTTAATTTGTTTGTAGCTGTTATGGTGGTAATTTTGTCTTTAGGACATTGCCTAAAAAAAGGCACTATAGGGGTGGCAAGAGCCTTGGCCAGTATCCAGAATCCCTGGGGTGACAGGTGCAGGCCATCTGTGGCGAAGCATCAAGTTCTGTTGATCATGTCATGCAAGGCAGACAGATACTGGATCCCCTTAGAATGACACCAGAAACTTAGCCAATTGTTGAAGTCAATCATTTTCTGCTTGTACTGTGTTATCATTCTGGGTGATGGTAGGATGCTGCTCAGGGCTAGGGTCATACCTGCCTAGGCTACAAGATCAGAGAGATCCTCTATGTCTCTTTTCATGTAGTCCATGGAGGTATGTCTCAGGTCATTCACACCAACATGGACAATGACAGAGTCATATTTGTACCTGTTGTGGAGTGACCTAAGTGTGTGCGTTATGTGGCGGATTCTGGCACCCGACATGCAGCTGACCGTAACTTTCTCCTTATTCAACCTAGTGAGTGGGACATCAGTGTGCCTTACTATTGAGTCACCTATGACTAGTGTATTGGGTAAGTTGTTTTGCCTTATGGGCTTTGGTTGAGTGGCACACTGTTTATGTGAGCTATGTGTCTCATGGTTTGTGCTGGGATGTGGTGGTTGTTTGCATTTCTGCCTCTGAGGTCTCTGTTGTTTGGGCAGATTTATATTGAGAGCCTTGTGGTTCTTCTTATATAGACATTACTGTACTGACTATAATCTCTCTTTAAGTTGACTGAGGAGATGAAATGCTGTGAGAACATCTCACTCATACTGTTTGGACTTAAAGTGAGTTGCAGGCATTTCTAGATACATTGTGGTCTTCGATGAGTCAAGTGCCGCAATTTATTTTCCAGCTTAAATTTAATTTCCTTTTTGGATATTTTTTAATAAAAAGCCTTGTAAACTTTTATTCAAAACACTGCCCAAAATTTAGCTTTTCCTGTTGTGATGTTACTATAGAGTAATGTCAGCTTCAATAGGGTACCTTTGCACATGCATCGTGCATGTGCACTCATTAAAGTCTATGGATGCAACAGATTCTTTGCCTATGGCTATACCATTGAGGTTAAACTTCCTTGTTTTTCCTCAGTGATGTCAGTATATTAAAAATGCAAAGTTTACATTTAATTTTAAATATGACAATAATGACCAAAATGTTTCCTGATGGGGCAAAATGCTGTTCAGGAGTTTATGCACTGCATGCTGTACTGCAAACATAAGTTTCAAAACATCAGCAAATCACTTTAAGGCTCTGGTAGGAGTCATTCCTGACATGGAATCAGGCCATTTGACACAAACTTCTTGTATTAGCAGTATGCCTTTCTCTCTCCATCCATCCATCCATCCATCCATCCATCCATCCATCCATCCATTCACAACTCCTTTTCCCATTTTTACACATGGGGTGGGGTCTTATTTTAACAGTGACAATCAACTAGAGTCAAGGTTCACACCACTAGGTGACTAGCCCTGCCATGGCTGTTCTTCCATACCACACATTTGCACACACTCTAATACCTATGACCAATTTAGAGTGTCCAGTCCACCTACTGCATGTATTCTTAGCTGGGGTACCTTCTGTGTGGAGTCTGAATGTCCTCCCTGTGATCTTGTGGGTTTCCTCCTGGTGCTCCAGTTTCTGCCCACATTCCAAAGAAATGCAGTATGCCTTTCTCCTTTGACTTTAAAAGAAACTGGCAGACTTCCTCAGAAGACAAACAAATCTGCTTTATGAGTAGAAATCTGAAGCTAAAGGCATTACTCAGTACAGCACAGGCATGGGGAATGCATAGGTGGATCTCTTTGTAGTACAGTTGAACAAACTGCTACAAACTTTCTGCTAAATACAGTCTTACAGTTTGGCCTGGAAAACAGATGCTTCACATTCTTGTGGAACTGAGCTTGCTCTGTGCCTTTCTATCCTTTTTTTCCTCAGTGTAAAACATGACAAAGTTAGATTGATGTTGATAACTCATCACTGGATGAAGCAACTATATTTTCCCTGTTGATGAATCTAGCCATCTGTCTATCCTGGTTCCTTTATCTGCAGAAAACACTGCTAACATTACAACTGGGCAAGGGGGTGTATCCCACAGACATAACTTTGTCTTTCATCATGGGGGAATAACATTTTAATACAAGTCTTTCAGTGTGGGGAATAATGCTTTCTTCTCCAAAGGAGCTCAGCATCCTGAAGGAAACTATAAGGCCACCAGCTAGAAATAATACCTAAAGGAATGGAAGAGATCCAGTTCATGTAAAGCAACCAAGGGCCTAGATTCATTTTACTGCCTGGTTCTTAAAATATTACACTTTCTTAACCATATCTTTGATTATAATCTTGCTTATGTTTTTGTCAAGGTATATGTATCAGCTATTTATGCCTGCCTGTCTTCCCCCAGTGAGTCCAACAACCAAAGCCTTTCTAAAAGGTGTTTTATACTTAAAATCTGCAAGAAGGGATATTGCTTCACCACATGCCTTACACTTCGTGCTGGAAAATAACATTTTACTCCTTTTGGGTCACTGAATCACTAGACATTAAGAATCTTTTCTGTCAAATCTTGTTAGTACTTGTTCGTCTGTATTACATTATCGTACGATGAAAATAGCAAATGCTATTTCATCGTACTGATAATATCTAAACAACAAAATATCGAACAAACGGAACAAATTCGCTGTTCCGTAAAAAAAAAAAACAAAAAACTTAAACACAAATTTAAGTGGGGGTTTCGTCCCCCACACCCCCCTACTTAAATATACCAACTCCGAGATCACACCATAGTGGAGGAAATGGCAAAGTCCCCAAGACAGCCCACCAAATTTTTTTTCCCTGGGAAAAAAATTGATGTTACATAACTTCGCTATTTTGCCATTTTGACAGTATCAGATAGACTAAATAGCATTCGCTATTTAGTCCATCCGATACTGTCATATAGACCTGTACTCGTCACTTCTGGAAAATGTACTCGCAGTTACAGGTCCCAATGATCAAGCATCCCTGTATAGTCTTCCATAATAAAAGACTAACCTTAAAACAAACCCTTCTTTTATATGTAAGATGGTCTCTGCAGAATGTTTTCGTCAGTCCATTCAACTGTGAGATTCTTATCCAAACAACCAGAATGAAGATAGCATCAAGTGCAAATCCTGGATATCTACAAAAAACCCTAAGATAATTTTACAAAAAAAGAAATACTTTCAGAAACACACATCAGCTATTTGTGTCATTCAAGAAAGAGATGGCCTGCCTGTAACCAAGCATTTGTTTTATTCATGAGGCTAGCCAACTTTAGTGGTTTTTGCTTAGACAAATACAGTTGAACCCCTGCTAAGTGATATGAAACACTCACTGTACCAGACAGCAGTTGCACTCATAGCTTAGTTTACTAAATGGATTGCTTGGGATATTTTTAGAACTTTTAATTTGGGCAATAATGAATACTTTCACCAAACACTTTAGACTAGAGATGCAATCCAGGTGTTGGACACGGTTGCACAGGTTTTAGCATAGCTGTGCTACTGGAGAGTTTATAACTGTTCAACTCTCAAGGAAATTAAGCACTGCTTGGAATTCTACCCAGCTGTTATGATTTACTAATGCAATGAAGAAGGTAGTTTCGCAAAGTATTTGTAACAGTAGCAGATCTTCACAGAGTGTTCACCCCAATAGTAAAGCTGCAATGCCTCCATCCTTTTGTTGAAGAGCGTATTATATAGTTTTGCTTTCTGCACTTGACCGTGTTGAAATGCATTTGTTTTTCATTTTATTAGAACATACTTGAAGTTATTTTATGTTTGCATTCTTAAGAGCCAAAGGTATCACAAACCAGCATCGGTCTTATGTGAGCCTGTGACGCCCATGCACTGGCCCAACAATCAAGGAGCCCCAATCCTCACCACTAACACCAGAGAGGGCGTCTCATATATGAGGAAAGGATAACAAACACACACAGTAAAGTGCAATTACACTTAAGAGCACACAGATATCACAGTCAGTCTGGGGCTGGTCGCTCCCTTGCTCCCCAGGTCCCCAGTAAGACTCCCCACTGGCACAGCTATAGGGTCCAGATCTCTGCCTAGCTGGGCAAGCTAAAATCCTCAGCACTGTCTCTGTTCTGCCAGTGCTTCATGTCCCTGCCCAAGTAGCTGACACACACACTCTTTGAGATAAGAGTTTACACAACCACACAGACACTTCTGGGGAAGACTGGCACAGGTTCTCCAGCTGTGCCCCTTTTATCCAGACTATATGGTAGTAATTACTGCCACCACCCAGCTAATATTTATCAGCTACTCAAAGGCTCTTAAAAGGGTGCCCACTTATTACTGTGCAATATTATTATCCAATTGGTAGATGTGACTAAACAGTCAAAGCTTATTTGGAGTGACCTGGACAGTGAACTCTATAAATATGCAATGTGCTCTAGAGCTTAAACTATCTCTACACAAAACCAGCCACAGTTAAAAGGTTTTAAAATAGTTAATAATATATAATTAAAACCCCAAGACAATGCTTTCTACTATACAGTGCTAGTCAAAAGTTCAGAGATCACACAGAAATACTTAAAATAAATCAGTAGTACAGTTCCGACATCACAGAAAAACACTTAGTCTAATCTTTCTAATTTCTAGTTATTCCTAAAATAAAACACACTTCTAAAATAACTTACTTATAGAGCAAGGCAGAGTGCTGTGAGTTGGATTGTCAAGTCAAAAATGCTCGATAATCTCTGATTCTCTCTTTGTTTAAATTGCTATTTTCAGTCCTGATACTACATCATCTTTTTATACTTCCTGGAGTTTCCAGGCTACACATTAACTACATTTACATTCTTAACACCTCCCTTTTGTTATCTTGAAGCTGGTCAGGAACAGAGCAATAAAAATACATTTGCATGTTTAAATCTTACAATTTAACTCTTGGTTAAAACAATAGAAATAATTTCTTCATCTAGACTTTTTGGCACCACTGTCTCTTCAAAGGGTCACCACAGGCTTTTAGTTGGTCAGTAGAGAGCACTGTTTCCACATTTTTGTAACAGCATGTTTTTCATTTAAGACAACAAGCCAGTGATTCACATTCATATTTACAAACAATAGAATTATGTATAAAATTCTATTTGGCTAGGCTGGCAGCCTTCACACATCTCTAACAGTCTTCACATTTCTGCCCCCCCCCCCCCCGAGAACTCAAGCTAGTTTTTCAAGTGCCCCTTGAGAAATGCCACTTGAGAGGGTTAGGTCTATCTGAGTATACCTTTCCCATTCCCTGTCTTGAAAGCCCATCTGCATTGGCATTGCCACTCCCACTGCGGTGCTGCACTGATATATCATATGCTTGCAATCCTAGGCTCCATCTTAGCAACTTGGCATTTTGCTGTCTAGCTCTGTTTAACCATGTTAGGGGGTTGTGATCTGTCATAACAGTGAATTTCCTTTCATACAGATAAGGCTAAAGTTTCTGCATTGCCCACACTATGGCTAGACATTCCTTTTCTACAGCTGCATAGCATTCCTCCTTGTCTTGGAGCCTACGACTGAGATAAACCACTGGGTGCTCTTCCCCCTCTGCTCTGAAGAAATCTGGCTAAGTACAGCCCCCACCCCATGGCTTGAAGCATCCACCTGCACAACAAATTATTTGCTGTAATCTGGACTGGCTAACACAGGGGGTCCTCCCAAAGCTTCTTTAAGCTTCTGGAATGCCTGCTCACATGCTGGGGTCCACACTACCTTATCTGGCCTGTTCTTCCTTGTCAGGTCTGTGAGGGGAGCAGCTATGGTACTATAACTGGGGACGATCTTTCTGCAGTATCCTGCTGTCCCTAAAAATGCCCTCACCTGCTTTTTAGTAACAGGTGCAGGCCATGCCTGAATGGCTTCCACTTTGGCAGATTCTAGCCTTATCTTACCACTCCCCACTCTATGTCCTAGGTAAGAGACCTCCACTATACCCACCTGACATTTGCTCAGCTTAATGGTCAACCCTGCCCTCTGTAGTCCACCCAGCACCTCCCTGACATGCTGATGGTGCTCTGGCCAAGAATGGCTGTAGATGACAATATCATCCAGGTATGCAAAGGCATAATCTCTTGTTCCTGCTAGGATATGATCTACCAGCCTCTGGAAATTGGCTGGGGCATTCTTCATCCCAAAGGGCATCTTTGTGAACTCCTACAAGCCAAAAGGAGTCACAAAGACTGACTTCTCTCTAGCACTGGGAGTCAAGGGCACCTGCCAGTAACCCTTGGTAAGATCAATGGTTCTAAGATACTTAGCCCCACCCAGCTGCTCTAGGGCCTCATCGGTCCTAAGCATGGGGTAAGCATCCGACTCTGTATGACTATTTAATTTCCTGCAGTCCACACAGAACCTGGTGCTGCCATCCTTCTTTGGCACCAGCACCACTGCGGAGGCCCTGGGACTGTTGGACTCTTGAATCACCCCTGGTTCCAACATCTCCTGTAACTCCTCTCTCAGAGTCTGTCTGGCTCTCTCAGGCACGCTATAAGGGGCCTGCCTAATATGCCTTTGGGGTCCTGTATAAATCTGGTGCTGCACCAGATGGGTGGACCCTGGTTTCCCAGTGAACACATCCTGAAATTCCTGCAACACTGCTTGGATTTCTCGAACCTGGGTAGGAGATAGCTGCTGTGACATTGCTACCGCTTCCACTCAGGTGTCATCCCGAGCCTCACTGAGGAGATCAGTCCCCAGATCTCCCTCAGACTCCTCCTGCAATCCACTGCAAATGCTCAGCACAAGGGCCTCCCTATCCTGGTAAAGTTTCATCATGTTAACATGGTACAATTTGTGCCCCTGATGTCTGCCTAGCAGTTCCACCATGTAGTTAACATCACTTACCTTTCTTACCACCTTGTAGGGTCCCTCCCAAGCTGCTTGCAGTTTGTTGTGTCTGACAGGGATAATAACCATTACCTGCTGCCCCACAGCATACTCTCTGGCTTGAGCATTCCTGCCATACCACACCTTTTTTCTGTTGTTGGGCTTCTGCCAGTTTCTCCTGGGCCAAGCCCATGAGTTCCCTGAGCCTTGTCTTGAGGGTTAGGATGTATGCCACATCAGTGAGACTCTCACTCACCATCCCACTCATCTCAAATTAAATCTAGAGGTCCCCTCACCCTATGCCCATACAGCAACTCAAAGGGTTAAAAACCTGTGAATTCTTAGGGAACCTCTCTGTAAGCAAACAACAGATGGGGCAAATATTTGTCCCACTCCCTCTTAAACTGATCTGCAAATGCCCGTAGCATGGACTTGGTTGTAGAGTTTAACCTCTCAACCAGACAATTAGTCTGGGAATGGTCTTCATGTGCTTCACCCCACAGGACCTCCACAGACAAGCCAGCAGGTCTGACATGAAATTGGCACTTCTGTCAGTCATTATTTCGTTTGGGAAACATACCCTGCTGAAAATCTCTTACAAAGCATTTGCCACTTTCTGTGCCTTAATGGAGGACAAAGCCACTACCTCAGGGTATCGTGTAGCATAATCCACTACCACTAGGATATACTTTTTCCCTGTGGAACTTGGGGTACTCAGAGGACCCACAATATCCATAGATACCCTCTGAAATGGCTCCTCAATCACAGGCAAAGGCATCAAAGGAGCTCTCACCTTGTCTCCTGCCTTGCCTACCTTTTGGCACTGCTCACAGGTCCTGCAGTACCCTGTTGCATCTCTCGAAATTCCAGGCCAATAGAAGTTCTGCATAATATGCCTCTTTGTGCATTTTATGCCCATATGACCTGCAAAGGGAATATCATGGTCTATGGCTAGAAGCGCCAGATGGTAGGCTCTATCTTCTAGCCCTCCCTAAGGGGTCCATTCTCTGCACAATAACCCTTTGTTCCAGTATACAGATTCCCCCTTTCCTTGAGAATTAGGTGCCTCCCTAGCTACCTGCATCAGGCCTTGCAATGTAGGGTCTAAGAGCTGAGCCTGTCTCAGCTCTATCCTTGTAACCCTTTCCAGCTCCCTTTCCACAGGAAGTCTGGCATCCTCTGACAGTGGTACCTCACTGTCAGCCTGGGTACTACTAGTCACCTCTACCTTTCCAGTCACTCTGTCCAAGGGACCATCAGTACCCACAAGCAGCTGTGGCTCACCTTCAGTCTCACTGCTACAGAGTAGCTCCCTCCCTGAAGTAACCACCTCGCTAGTCCTGGCTGCAAGTATGGAGTCTGTCTGGGTCTCCGCGAGGCTACCATACCCACATGCTTATCTCCTAGCCTAACCGCGTGTAACTGCATAAGTACATGGTACTGCCTAAACCAACTCCTTCCCTATCAGAACATCTTCAGGATGGTAGGTCCATACCCCTGTTTTCTCAAGACAACCTACTATTGGCATTTTGTCTTTCCCACTTACTGGCTCCCTCACCTTTGGTTCCCCACCTTGCCTCCTTGGACACCTGTATGCCACATGGCCTCACTTATTGCATTAAAAACATTTAACCCTAGCTCCTGGATGTGTACCTGGACTAGAGGCTTTCCCTGCTACTGGCAGATTCTGTTGGGGCAGTTTGTGCTTGCCCACCATGGGTTTCTTTAGAGCCATGGGCAGTACTGTGGGTCCCCTTCCTGTGCAGGGCTGCCCTGCTTGCCAGGTATAGGTCTCCCTTCTTCCCCAAATTTTCTGAAGTAGCACATTGTCTATCAGCTAACCAGATCCTCATGTCCTCAGGCAAGGTGCTAAGGGCTTGTTCCCTCACCAAAAGGTCTGCCAGCCCTTCAAAAGTGGTGACCTGACATCCACTCACCCACCTATGAAAATAAGTGCTCAATTCAGTAACATATTCACACACACTTTCATCTGCCTTGTGTCTATGCTCACAAAACTTTTTCCTATATGTTTCAGGTGTTAGCTTAAACAGTTCTAAAAGACATTTCTTTACAGCAGTATAATGAAAACATGCAGCGTCAGACATTTTAGCTAATGCAGTTACAGCTTTACCATGGAGTAAGGGGGACAGGAACTGTACCCGGAGCCCTTGGTCAACTTCATACTGTTTACATACCCTCTCAAACATATGAGTGAAACTACCAATAATTATCCCCATCTTTAAACTGCGGAAGACATTTACTGACTATTTGTACTTCTGGGGTCCAGTTACTCCCGTCCCCATTACCTCAATGACTCTGGTAAAGAGCCAGCATCTCCTTCTCATGCTGCCTCTGTCTCTCTTGTTCCTCAGCTTACAGACGTAACATTTTCTCATTCTCCTCAGCCTGCAAACATCGCAGTCTCTCATTCGCTTATAATTCTACATGCCCGGCCTCCAACTCAAGTCTCTTTAGCTCCAGCTGGATTTTTAAGTGAACTGCAGAAAGGTTGAACTGTCCATTCTGTGAGGGAATTATATCTCCACTGCCAGTCTGATTGTCCTCCTGGCTACTGTTTCCTGATGCAGCTGTAACCAAGGCTGCAATCAGGTCTGCCTTAGTCAGGTTTCCATGCACCAGTCTCCTAGCCTGGCACATCTTCACCAGCTGGCTCCTTGTCAGCTTTCCATAATCCTCTGCTGACATGGAGCCTGCTCACCCTGACTAACTAAGCTAACAAAAGAAAAAAAAACAATTGTGATCTGAACTCTGAGTATTCACTGTGTGGCTGTTTTAGAGTACAAAACACCTTCAAAGCTCACTGTACACAAATTACAGGATTCACTATACCAACACCACTACAAGCCAATTAGTATTTGCCAACTAATTATTATGTGATGCGGATATCCCACCGCTGCCAAACACACAGCCATACTTACCAGTTGTTCATGTACCAACACAAGTAACATGAACCATGCTTACCACTTGTTCATATACTTACACAAGTAAAGTGAGCCATGCTTACCATTTTTTCATTCAACTACACAAGCAATGTGAGCCATGCTTACCACCTGTTTGTGTACGTAGACAAGTAATGTGAGCCATGCTTACCACTTGCTCATGTACCTACACAAGTAATGTGAGCCATGCTTACCACTTGTTCATGTAGCTACCAAGTAATGTGAGCCATGCTTACCACTTGTTCATGTACCTACACAAGTAATGTGACCCATGCTTACCAATTGTTCACATACCAACACAAGTAATGTGAGCCATGCTTACCACTTGTTCGTGTACCTACACAAGTAATGTGAGCCATGCACAAGTAAAGTGAGCCATGCTTACCACTTTTTTGTGTATCTACACAAGTAATATGAGCCATGTTTGCCAGTTGTTCATGCACCTACACAAGTAATGTGAGCCATGCTTACCACTTTTTCATGCACTTACACAAGTAATGTGAGCCATGCTTACCACTTGTTCATATACCTACACAAGTAATGTGACCCATGCTTACCAATTGTTCACATACCAGCACAAGTAATATGAGCCATGCTTACCACTTGTTCATGTACCTACACAAGTAATGTGAGCCATGCTTTCCAGTTGTTCATGTACCTACACAAGTAATTTGAGCCATGCTTACCACTTGTTCGTGTACCTACACAAGTAATGTGAGCCATGCTTGCCACTTGGTCGTGTACATACACAAGTAATGTGAGCCATGCTTACCACTTGTTCATGCACTTAGACAAGTAATGTGAGCCATGCTTACCACTTGCTTATGTATTTACACAAGTAATGTGAGCCATGCGTGCCACTTGTTCGTGTACCTACACAAGTAAAGTGAGCCATGCTTACCACTTTTTTGTGTACCTACACAAGTAATATGAGCCATGTTTGCCAGTTGTTCATGTACCTACATAAGTAATGTGAGCCATGCTTACCACTTTTTCATGCACTTACACAAGTAATGTGAGCCATGCTTGCCACTTGTTAATGCACCTACCAAGTAATGTGAGCCATGCTTACCACTTGCTCAGGTACCTACCCAAGTAATGTGAGCCATGCTTACCACTTGTTCATGTACTTACACAAGTAATGTGAGCCATCCTTGCCACTTCTTCTTGTACATACACGAGTAATGTGAGCCATGCTTACCACTTGTTCGTGTGCCTACAGAAGTAATGTGAGCCATGCTTACCACTTGTTCATGCACCTACCAAGTAATGTGAACCATGCTTACCACTTGTTCATGAACCTACACAAGTAAAGTGAGCCATGCTTACCACTTGTTCATGTACTTACACAAGTAATTTGTGCAATGCTTACCACTTGTTCATGTATGAGCAGAAGTAATGTGAGCCATGCTTACCACTTGTTCATGTACCTATACAAGTAATGTGAGCCATGTTACCACTTGTTCATATACTTACACAAGTTATGTGAGCCATGCTTTTCACTTGTTCATGTATCTACATAAATAATTTGTGCCATGCTTACCACTTGTTCATGTACCTACACAAGTAATGTGAGCTATGCTTACCAATTGTTCATGTACCTACACAAGTAATGTGAGCTATGCTTACTACTTGTTCATGTACCAACACAAGTAATGTAAGCCATGCTTGCCACTTCTTCTTGTACCTACACAAGTAATGTGAGCCATGCTTACTACTTATTCGTGTACCTACATAAGTAATTTGAGCCATGCTTATCACTTGTTTATGCACTTACACAAGTAATGTGAGCCATGCTTACCATTTGTTCATGCACCTACCAAGTAATGTCAGCAATGCTTACCACTTGTTCATGTACCTACAATTAATGTGAGCCATGCTTGCCACTTGTTTGTGTACCTACACAAGTAATGTGAGCCATGCTTACCACTTGTTTGTGTACTTACACAGGTAATGTGAGCCGTGTTTACCACTTGTTCATGCACCTACACAAGTAATGTGAGCCATGCATATTACTTGTTCATGTACTTACAAAAGTAATGTGAGCCATGCTTACCACTTGTTCATGCGACTACCAAGTAATGTGAGCCATACTTACCGCTTGTTCATGCACCTACACAAGTTATGTGAGCCATGCTTACCCTTTGTTCATGTACTTACACAAGTAATGTGAGCCATGCTTACCACTTGTTCATGCAACTACCAAGTAATGTGAGCTATATTTACAACTTGCTCATATAGTTACACAAGTAATGTGAGCCATGCTTACCACTGGTTCATGTACCTACACAAGTAATGTGAGCCATGCTTACCACTTGTTCATGTACTTACACAAGTAATGTGAGCCATGCTTACCACTTTTTCATGTACCAACACAAGTAATGTGAGCCATGCTTTCCACTTGTTCATGTACCTACGCGAGTAATTTGATCCTTGCTTACCACTTGTTCATGTACCTACAGAAGTAGTGTGAGCCATGCTTACCACATGTTCATATACCTGCACAAGTAATGTGGGCCATCCTTACCACTTTTTCATATAGTTACACAAGTAATGTGAGCCATACATACCACTTGTTCACGCACCTACACAAGTAATGTGGGCCATGCTTACCACTTGTTTATGTACTTACACACGTAATGTGAGCCATGCTTGCCACTTGTTCAGGCACCTAGCAAGTAATGTGACCCATGCTTATCACTTGTTCATGTACTTACACAAGTAATGTGAGCCATGCTTACCACTTGTTAATGCACCTACCAAGTAATGTGAGCCATGCTTGCCACTTGTTCATTTACCTGTACAAGTAACGTAAGCCATGCTTACCACCTGTTCATGTGCTTACACAAGTAATGTGAGCCATGCTTATCATTTGTTCATGTACTTACACAAGTAATGTGAGCCATGCATACCACTTGTTTATGAAGCAACATAAGTAATGTGAGCCATGTTTACCACTTATTCATGCACCTACACAAGATGTGTGAGCCATGCTTACCACTTGTTCATGTACCTACAGAAGTAATGTGAGCCATGCTTACCACTTGTTTATTTACTTACACAAGTAATGTGAGCCATGCTTACCAGTTGTTTATGTACTTACGCAAGTAATGCAAGCCATGCTTACCACTTGTTCACATGCCAACACATAGTTTATCACAGCCATACACACCACTATTCATGCACCTACACAAGTGAAGTGTGTGATGCTATGCTTGTTCTTGTTTCCCAACAAAACACAAGTAATGTGAGCCATGCTTACCACTTGTTCCTGCACCTACACAAGTAATGCAAGCCATGCTTACCACTTGTTCATGTACCTCCAAAAATTTGAGTGCCACACTGATCCTCACAAGGAAGAGGGAAAACAGAGAAACGTCTGGCCAGGACAATAGAAATAGAAGTTGGGTAAACAAAAATATTATGGCTTACTGATACACTGACTTCTGCAGGAAGAGCTACTTTTATAGTAACTACCTTACAGAATTGTATTCTCTCCTACCTAGATAACTTGTTCTTTGTGGCCCTTTCAGAGGGCTCAGTGATAGCATTCATGTAAGTATACCTTGGAGATAAGAATAAATTGGGAGGTGTCCTTTTTATTTCTTCTCAGAGGACTGCTTTCATAAGACAGGTGCTGACCACTGTCAAGTGCTAGTTGTTTATGCCTGTGAAGAGGACCACGAGGGTTATGGATTTAACAGCGTGAATAAAACAAAATAGAAGGTCCAAGCTCAATTCCTTCTGAGAGTTCTGGCCTCAGTGGCTGCCATGATGTTCACATTTTCCTTTGCAAGCCTGAGGATGCAGGTATTGCAGTAGACTATGAGGTATCAGTAGTTCAGACCCACTGTAAGTGTACCGAGCCCCTAGTGTCAGACTCCTGTTGCTAGGCTTTGGTGTGGACAGTTTTCACCAGTCAGCTGGTGGGCTTCCCATTCTTGTAGCGGAACCCACTAAAGGTTTTGATGATGAATGCTCTCTTCATGGAGTTTAGTGCTTATCTTGGATTCTACGCCATTAAAGGAAGCTGGGCTTTCCAAGAAAAGAGGATGCATATCATTCAAATGGATCTACAAGCAGTCCTTTCCCTCCATAAAGCCTTGCATGAAAGCTGCTTACAGGCATCTGCTAGTGTGATAAAGCAAACAATCTGTCATGTGTCATCCAAACAAACAAAGAGGCATTCAATCACATCTTCTCTGCAGACAGCTGATACATTTCTGATAGAATCCCATACTGGTAGAAGGCCATAGACAGAGACATCACCCTCTCAGCTGCTTACATTCCATGGGAACTGAGCACATTGGCAGACTTGCTGAACTGCATCTCTAGTCCTCTGTTCTGGCTGTGTATTCAGTAAGCATGCCTGGGTTCTCTGTTCTGCTGCTGTGCATTAAAGAGACAACTATGGATCTCTTGTTCTGTAACTGTGTATTCAGAAAACCATGTCAAGGTTCTCTGTTCTTTAGTTATGTATTCAGGAGACATATGTGGGTCCTCTATTTTGTAATATTACATTCAGGAAATGCATGATCTTCTGTTTCATAGCTAAGTATTCAGGAGTCATTCCTGAATTCCCTGTTTTGTACCTGTGTGGTCAGGAGACATACATGGGTTCTCTTTGCTGTAGTTGTGTAGACATCCATGGGTCCTCTGTTCTGTAACTGTGTATTCAGGAGACATGTCTGGACCCTATGTTCTATAGCTATGTATTCAAGACGCATGCCTGAGTCATCTTTTATGCTGAATTCAGGAGACATGTGTGGGTCTTTGTAAGAGTAAGAAGCAGAAAACAAGTTCTTATCTCTTCAGATAGGTGTTTAAACCCTAATGACAGTTTGTGTGCAGTTCTCAATATTTGATTGTAGGAAGGTCAGAGATGAGTAATATAAATGATCCAGGGACTGTATCGGAGCCAGAGGAACAGAGAGATAGAAAGAAAGAGAGAGAGAGAGAGAGAGAGAGAAGCAGAAAGAAAGAAAGAGAGGCAAAAATAATTCATTATGCATTATCTTTAATCTTGTGTATTTTAAGTAAATCAACAGAGTACATAAGGGTTACTTATTTCAGAAAAGGAGTTCTTAGAGAACAAGATGATCAATTTAGAGATAGATGGTTACTATTTCAGGGACACTTGAAAAAGTACTTTTTCACACAGAGGATGGTGAATGCATGAAACAAGCTTCCTGAGAATGTAGACTCACACCCTGGGATTCATGAAGCTTGCGCCAGGTGCAGGCGTAGCGTCGGTGATCTAACACCAAATATGGCCGCCGAGCGATTCAGGTACGAGCTGTTTCCACGTGCACTACCTGTGTACACTACGCCCACACAGCTCCCGGCGCCTGTATGCTAATCACCCCATGTGCAGCAGTGTAGCATGCAAATGAAGGTATATAGCGATTCAGGAAGTGGTGCAGGTGTAGTGTAAGCATGCAGAAATGTAAACCGAAAAAAATGGTTTACATTTTGCAAACATAAAATCAGAGCCATGACAGCGGACCAAACACATGTATTATACTGTTAATATATGCCAATGGCTAAATATATAGCCATTGGCTTAAACAACATGCACAAAATATGAAAAAGAACATTTAATATTATGTCCCCCACTAATGCGAAGTTAAAGCGCAGGGCATCGGTGCGCAAAGGGGATCGCAAGGAATATATAAAAATATAGAATAAAACTGCAATGAAACACATATCACAATTTCCCCATAATAGTCAGTGGCAGGCATGTTACACTATACTCATGGCGCAAGGGTTGCTTAGGGGCAGTGACAGTGTTATGTGCAGTAGCTAGGAATTAGTAGGCAATGCCATGCAAATGAGAGGAGTAATAGTGAATCGCAGATTTCCTGCTGGTGTAAGGATGCACCTCACAGTGTAGCATTATAACACTGAGGTGAGCCCTTGAGATAAAAATGACATCAAGAGAGGGGTGTGTCGCCATTGCTGTAAGCACATTGGAGCATTGCTAAACTGGTCTGCCCCTAGCTAGGCAAAGCTGCAGGATAGGGGTGTGTCGAATTGCCCATAGCTATGCTTAGTGGAGAGTACACAAGGTAACCGAGTATGCATGTGAACGGAGATGAAAACGCGCGTAAACCCAGTAAATGGGTATGTGCGTCACGCATTGCAGCTGAAACAGGAAGGATATAGGAAAGAAATAAGGAAATGCTGCAGCAGTGAAATTGGAGTACAAATGGCTAATTAACACCTAGGAGCCTACAGTGGGCCATTGACAACAGCCAACAAGGCTGCAAGCAGCTACCTGCAGAACAGGGAAGGGGAGGGGCTGTACTGCAAAGAAAACAGCAAAGTGTCAAAGCAGAACAAAGGCGATATGCAGTATATCATCTACAAGGCACAATTCGCCATGACTGAGTAGGGAATGTACAAAACAAGAAGGACGGCAGGTGGATGCATGCCTGATAATGGGAGGGGATCCAGGTCTAAAAGTGATTTAAAGGGCAACAGAGTAAACAAGGCAGGCAAGTAGATCTCCACAGTAAAGGCCCCACACTTGCAGTACTCATTGCAAAACCCATAATTAAGACATGCAGCAGCTGGAATAGTTCATACACACCCTCATACATCGGCAGCATCCATAGCACAATACTATACATTTTGAAAGCACCTCACACACATTTGTGTATTCCCATACACTCTGCACCAGTGGTGTATACAGACGGGGAACTTTTATTATGTACATGTTAGGGGCTGCCATAGCTTTGATCCACCAGCATGTGTTGGAGACTGAAGGTGGTGTGGAGGATGATGCACATGACCACTGCAGACACCAGAGGAGGAGGAGAGTGTTCAGACCCAGGGTAACCTACCAGGGGCTACATGATCTGGAAATAGTAGAGCATTACAGGGTGGACAGGGACACACTACAGCAACTTATGGAGCTGTGCCGGCCATGCCTCACAGCCAGAGCAAACAGAGGGGAACCAATCCCAGTGGCTACGAAGGTATGTGTCAGCCTGAGAATACTAGCTACAGGTACCTTTCAAAGACCAACTGAGGATATCATGGGGATCTCACAGGCATCAGCATACAGGGTACTACACCAGTTCCTGGATGCCATGTTACCACATGCCAATGAGTACATATACTTCCCCTGAATGCAGGAGTTGGCCAGCAATATGCATCACTTCCACCATGTGGCAGAATACCTGGAGGTACTGGGTGCAATAGACTTCACGCACATACACATCAAGTCACCACCTGGTGAGCAGGGTAGGTGCTACATAAACCGCAAGCGATACCCCTCCATCAATTGCCAGGTCATGTGCAATGCCCAGGGCATTATCATGGATGTGTGTGCTGACAGCCCTGGAAGCTATCATGACTCCCACATCTGGCATGTCTCACAGCTGTATTGGTTATTTGCCAGGGGGGACATCCCAAATGGCCACCTGGTGGGGGATGCTGGCTATGCACTGGAACTGTGGATGATAACTCCCATCAGAAATGCATACACACCCATGCAGGAATGCCATAATGAGGCACATGCACAAACCAGAATCATCATAGAGCGTGTGTTTGGGATGCTAAAATCATGTTTCCATTGCTTGGACATATCTAGTGGAGCCTTGCAGTACTCTCCAGGCACGTGTGCCCACATCTTCATAGTGTGTGCCATGGTACACAATATGGTCCTGCAGAAACAGCTGCAGCAGGGACAGAATGGTGAAGGCCCTCACAGCCCACCACCATTGCCAAGGGCCCTACAGGCACAGAGGTACTCAGACCAAGAACACCCTGAGCCAGTCCCAGTAGGCAGATGGAGGCATGCCCAGTATGCCCATGCCTTGGCAAAGAGGGAACGTATAGCACACACACTGACAGTGTAGGCACCTAGGGACTGACACCCTTCTCCACCTGTACACACACAGTAAAAATGGATGGCGCACACACAAGACTACCTGTAAATTGTCATGTATAGGCAGTCTACTGTGTGCATCCAACATAGGCAGCCCTCAACTATTGCACACACAACAGCCAGTGGCACAAGGTAAGTCAACACCTGAACAGTAAACTAAGCTATCAGCATATGCAGATACTGTATATATAGATTCATAGGTAGGTACTTGGCCAACTGCCAGAGGCCATTCATAAGGCCAGCCAAAATGTGTCAGTGTTTGCCACCCCATTGAGTCATTAACCGTCTCTCTGTGGAGCAGAGCCAATGGCGGGATCCTTGGAGTGCATCTACCATTCCCCATCCACCCTTCACAGTTTCTTTTGCAGTGTGTTAGTGAGGGGCTCTGTAAAATGTAGATAGGGATGTTGTTCCAAAGTATGGGGAGTGTCTGTGACAGGAAGCTGTCCCTACAGCATCTTCTGGTTATTGTTGTGGCAAGGTCAGCTCACTACAGTGTGTGGCTCACTGTGACATGGATTCCCATAGGTGGAGCATATCCATCAAGCCAGAGTTCGACATGGCTGTGTTGGCCAGCGGAAATCATCTCTGGGTAAATGAGATGCCACTGAGTAAAGCAGGAGTGTATCCAGTCCGGCTGCATAGGCCATATGTTGGAGGCCAGTATTCCCCTTGGTGAGGTACATTCATGGACCCCCCCAGATGTTGGGCGTGTAGTCTGAGGTACATACCACATGGATTATTATACCCTATGATGGGACTGATGAGTGATGAGTAAAGGGGCACTATAACCCCAGTATGTCTAGGTGGGAATCCTTTAGTAGTCAGATGGCCTACATAAAAGGATGTCCTAACTACTGTGGAGTTATGATTGCCAAAGGGGAGATCACTATCTACCTTAATTCCCAGATACCCCATTACCTCATCTGTATTAAAGTGGCCACCGCTCATGTGTTAATATGTGGGTGCCAATTCCACTATGGAATGACCATGCAGTTAGTGGCACTTGGCTGGAGGCCATGTCAGTGGCACCCTGTGACGTTCTCTGTGAGGCCCCCTGAGGGATGTCCATGTCAGATGGACTATCAGTCATGCCTCCCAGTTTGCAGTCATTGCCAAACATGTTCTGCCGTAGTCCACCTGTGTTTGCCTGTACATCTGAAACATATATGCCAAACAGTAGGGCTCCCAGGACTGAGTATTGTGGGACGCCAGTCATGACTGTTCAAGAGTTGGACCTGGAGACCGCTAGTTGTACCATGTGGGTTGTGTGTGTAAGCCTGTTGGCAACCCAACCTGTGATGTATGGATGAATGTACAGGCTGGTGTGTTTATCAATAATACCTGAGTGGGGCGTGGATGGTGTCAAAAGCCTTGGTGAGGTCCAGGTAGTATGTGTGAACCACCTCCCCTGTCATCTAAAGTCTTGGTAACTGTATGTAAGACGTAAAACAGTCTCAGTAGGCATGAACTGCAGTCAACCAAGCTAATCTGTGTTGGGTCATGTGTCCAACGGTTACCAATGTAATTTTTAATGAGTGCCATGAGGATGTGAACCATACCATTGCAGACAGGCTAGTCAGGCTTATGGGGTGGTAATTACCATGGTCAGTTGTGATTTCCCCATGATGGAGTGGAATAACTGTTGTCACATGCCATTGTATGGGCATGTAGCCTGTGGAGAGGCTGAGGTAGGAATGCATAATTAAGTGGGGGGCAGGTTGTCATGTACAGTTTGCAAGATGCAGTCTGAGGAAACATCTGCCTCCATTGATGCTGTGTTCTGCTGTTAGAGTGGGCCATTTCCACCTCTGTGTCTCTGATGGTTGGGATGCTGTACCTTATGGGTAGTGTTGTGGCTCTTTAGGGGGTTAAGTATGCACTGCATGTATCTGCAAGGATGTTGGCAATATCAGTAGGGTCAGCATATTTTGTGCTATATTTCACTGGCACGGTGAAAATCTGTGAGTCACCACGTAGATCCTTGACATAGCCAAAGAAGGCTTTGTGGTTATCTTTCGAATCTTTGTGTATTCTCCTGCTGATGTTAGCCTTGGATGATGTCATGTGGGATCTACGTATCATACTAATAGTGGTCACAGATGTCAGCCCTTTGTGGGATTTGCTGTGTGTCTGGAACACTGTCCTACATCTGTAGTTTAGCCTGTTTATTGCAGAGGTCCACCAGACTGGTGTCCTTGTCAAGGAGGAGTGAGTCTTGGTTTACCAGCGATGGCACAATCCATACATCCGTGTAGGTACCTATAGACTGCATTTTTAAATTTGTCTGTATCTGGAGCAGTGTTTCCACTTAGCATGGGGGCTGTGAAAGCCCCCACTTCTGTCACTAGTAGTGTAAATGTAGCTGTAGGAAAGGTATACACTGTGGTATCAGTGGGTGGGGGAGATGCTAGGATATGGAAACAGTGAATAGTTCACGGTCAGATCTAACCAGTGACCGGTAAACCTCCACTGTGGTGCACCTGTTGCCCATGTTAGTGATGACCACATCTAGTAGCTTCCACCCCACGTTAGGGAGGTTACCACCTAATACAGGGCATATGAGGTGATACATTCCAGGAAGCGCTGGTCCCGGAAGTGAGTACCGGAGTATGTGTCCCAGTTAATGGTATGGTAGTTGACATCGACCAATACCAGGGTGTGCGTTAGGACTGTCGTGTTCTCCACTGTCTCCAGGTAGGTGGAGTGGAGGTCCTGGGTCATGGAGGGTGATCTGTAGCAGGCCACATTCAACATTGTTGTTGTGGCTGATGTTAGCTGCACATGGATGATCACAGAGGTATCATGCTGCCCCACTAACCTGGAGGTGTAGGTATCCCTGATTAATATGGATACAGCCCCTCCATGTCTGTCAGTCCATGTTCCGTGGCTGAAATGTGTGGTATGGGTTGTAGTCTGGTAGTGCTGGTGTGCTATCAGGAGCCTTAAGACAGATTGCAGTTAATGCACAGATGTTGATTTTGTCCATCCTGAGGAGTGCTGTGAGTGCATGCATGTTTAGGGTTACCATATTTGGTTATACGAAAAAGAGGACGATAGATTCTTTGTCGGGGCAAAAGGTCTTTCACAGTAGGTGAAGACCAAAAAAAAAAAAAAAAAAAAAGGTCTTTTAGTTTTTAATGCAGAACATTGCTGTTCCACATTAAAGACAAGTAGCTCCGTGTTTGGTGATTTTTTTCATAAAGTTAACTGTCTGCAGCAACATAAGCCTGCCTTTAGGGGAAACTGCCTAACTCTGTCTTACTTGACATTTCAAAATAAATGATGCCCTTCTGTTAAAACAAGATCAAAAATCTATTTTTGGAGACTGACATCAGTAACATACAATGAAGGGTTAGTTTACACCTTCAGCCAAGGTTACTTTATGTAAAAGACTTTGTGGCTGGAGGCTGGACTCTGGAGCAGCATTACATTTCAAATTCATAGCAAATTATAAAATTTGGGCTACATCCTCATTAAACAGCAGTTGATAAACTACACACACACACACACACACACACACACACACACACACACACACACACACACACACACACACACACACACATGTATAAACAAGTATTGCACAAGTTTAGGATTGTGAGGATTTATCATAAACTTAAGGGAAGAGAAGAGGTTTAAGGGAGCATGCTTTCAGAAAGTATGGTGTTATACATGGGATAATTTTTACATAGACTTTTAATGGGTAAACATGGTCAAGGAGTTTTAAGGCAGGCATAATGTTACACTAGGTTCAGGAAGAAGTAGAAGAAGAAAGCATAAGAAACTAACTCTGATATAAAAAAAAAAGAAAGCCACGATGTGCACTGCACACCAGGTACGCAGGCAGGCTCAGAATTTAAATATTCCTACACAGTGAATGTTACAGTTGTTCCACACCTTACAGATGAGTAGTTGTAAAAGTAAATATTAGCAGTACTGTTACTCCCTGGAAAACAATCCATGAAATAAAGCTAACAAAAGACACTATCAAAATATCTCAGGTATAAGGAAAAGATCAGTTACAGGAAGTAAAAATACATGTTTCCTCAACAAGCAGGAAAGATACAGCATCAGATTTGAGACAGTTAACCAGTATTGGAGTGTAATGCTCACTACGGATGCAGACGGTGGATTAAAGCTCTGTTTGGGAGGATGTAGCATCTATATTATCCATACCATAGCTCTAGTTTTATGGATGAAATCGACACTGCCATACTGCGATGATTGCTGCTATGTGCAGTCTGTAGAACAAAGAACATCTCCACAGGGAAAAATTGTACTGTTGTACCTGCTTTCTCACTAAAGGTTACCTAGGCACAGATGCAAAATATCAAACTCCTGTAATTGGAAACTCTGCAGGAGGGCGGTGCTTCCACACAGCAGGATAAGTACTAATTAGCTGCATTATATCAAACATAAATCTTGTAGGCCAGCTTGTGCTTTGGGGGAAGGGGCCTTGTAGGCATACATAACTGACAACAAAAATATATTTCTTTTCTGTGTAAGAATATTTTTTCATACCTTCTTTCTATACAAGAATCACTTACATTCTGAACAACAGTTCCTGCCTAAATTCATGCATGGCTGTGCTGTTGCATTTACCCAATGGTTTCTTTACAAATTTAAGATATGAATGACAATGTAATTTGGAACATATGTGCCTGTTTAATGCTGGCTGCTTAACTCTGGCAAAAATTTTGCCAAAGAAACTGAAAATGAAAATCTGAGCCACTAACCACAGCGACTAGCCTTCTATTACTTTTAAATATATTATATTTATAATCAAATGTCAGTAAATAAATAAATAATATGAAAAAGAATTCCGTATCATTGAGCAAACCAGCGGATCGAGAATTAGTGCAACATAACTGATGTTTTCTTGGATTCCTTTCCATGTTTATATCTTGGTAATTTATTGAACGTTTCAGTATATAAATCTCACTTGTATTCTAAGTAGCTTCTCTGTCTTTGGGATCCTAACAGCCTAGTTTGATAGCATTTCTAACAGTAACAGAGTACTGAATCACGTTTGTCATTTTTGAAGACACCAACAGTCACACACATCCATTTAGAAAGATTAGAGAAAAAAAGAGGCCAACAGATATTAATAAAACAACAACAATAAGGCACAATACATGAAATTCTGCATCACATAGGTTTAACCTTTCACTAATGCACAGGCTTGTGTAGGCTGCGGATTTGATTCCCTTATTTTACATATACTTATTTTCTGGTCCCAGCAAAGACATTTATTAAGGATATGGTTTTCACAATCACATTTGCCCTACAAAATGCATTTATGCCAACTTTATTCTATCAAGTTATTACTCCGACCATTCCACAGCATCTCTCACAGCATTGGTCTGACTCTGGCCTGGCTGGGGCCTGTGGGCAGAGAGCTAGCCTGTTAGTTGCCTTTGGTTCAAACTAAGAGACTATCAAGTGCATAATAATACAAAATTTGCTAGAGGTTTGTGGATGTCATTTGACATTTGTAGCATGTGCTTGCTATCAGTGCCTCAGTATAGTTGTGGCTTTTTTATAATCTTTCATTTTGGGTGATGTTGCCGAAATGTTTGTAGAGCCTTTTTTATCATTGGCCATGGTGGTGACCTCAGAGATTGTATGCCGTGGTGCATCTCACCTGCGTGGAAACTTCTTTATAGTATTTGTGATACGCTTTCTACCTGCGTGATTTGATTATAGGAGATTGTATTCACGTGGCTGAACAGAATGGAGATTGTTGCGCATTCTCAAACCTATTCAAGGTCACATAGTTTTCCTTTGTCCTTACAGGGCCTCTCCAGTCCGGAGAGAAATCATTAAATTATTCTCTAAGTGTCACTCCTATTAACTGCAGCTACTGGCAATCAGTGCATCCAGTTTGTCAGAATTTGCCTCAGTAAAACTGGCAATGAGGACACCCCCCCTCCCTAACTAGCTAAATGTCAGCCAGCCCAGGCCCCAGCGCCCAGCGTAGTCTACTGCACACACACCAATAACTCACAAAAAAAAAAAAAAAAAAACATACCAGAAATTTGAGTAGCGAAAACCAAAACGGAGACTCCGACTCACTCTGTGAATGATGAGATGACGACAGATCTGTCAGATCGGCTGTGGCTGGGTCGTGGGTCGGTCCTCCTCCTCCTCCCTAACACATACAGTCCTGCACTTCTCCCGCCGCGCAAATACACTCTCGCGAGCTCTTCTACCTTCCGCGCATGCGTAGATTTGAATTCTGCCTCGGGATTGTAAAACCCGGACAAATCTCAGAAATTTAAAAAAATGCCCGGACGCCCGGACAGGAGCACAAAAAGAGGACATGTCCAGGGAAAACCGGACGTATGGTAAGCTTATGCATGTTGTGATCACAACCCCTGGTGTTGAGTAGCATAAACCACATTGAATCTGCTATTGTGCTGTTTACGGAGCTGGTATTCACCTTCAGAACTCTCCTAAATAAGGCACCATGGGTGCGCCAATAGCCTTGGCCAGTATTCCAAAGTGTAAGACAGACACATAGGCTGGTATGGTATCACTGCATTCATGTTCCCATCTGTGCTTGATTGTCATCTCCCCTGTAGGTAACCTAGTGGTAAGCAATAGAAAGCCTTAACCTTATACAAGTCTTCTAGCTTCCAAGATAGGCTTTTGGAGTGACTAGGTATCAGTGTTCTGTATGTCCCTGCTGTACTCAACTGTTTCCTGACTACATGGTGAGCTCACACTGTGTATTGTGATCTGAAGGTCTGTTTATTCACATATTATGGCTGTGATGGCCTGCACGTTAGAGGTTCACAGATGGCCTACTATCTATTTCCCCAAGGGCAATTAGAAGGATAGCAACAGTGTGCTGGTCTTCTCCGCACCATTGATGAAGTAACTGAGCCTCTGCCAAGCATAGCCAATGAAGCAATTCCAGGCAGAGTTGTTGGAAGCTGTGAAAGACTGGGGTTGTGAAGGATGATAGGGGCACTTAGTGATCTAAAGAGGGCATGTTAATGTGGCACTTCAACACCATTCAATTCCCCTAATAGGTCTTACTATCAAACTGGACAGGCTCACCCACCCCCTGGCTGTATAGTTCTGTGACACATGATCCCAGGGGTGTATAGTCTGTTACCCATTCACACAACAAGGTTTCCCTTGAAGTGTGTCAGTGAGGGGCTATGCCTAATGTAGTTAGGAATGTAATGTATTGTCTCACAGTACATTTGTTATATGTTGTTATGTCATGAATACGTGAAGCTCAGCGAGTTAGGGGGCTACCGCTCTTTGCTTAGCCTAGCTTACAGATAGAAATCATCTAAATAGGAAATAGGCGGAAGCAACGTTAATGTCAACAGTGTAATGGTTACAGCATCCGCATAGTATCTGAGAAGTTCCAGGTTACAATCCCGATAAAGGCAGGGATGTTTATCATGTGCAAAAGTATACCTTAACCACAGCTTGCAGATATAGGTAGTAATCATCTGTATAATAAACATTCGAATCACCCATATAAACCCATGTGCGCAGGAGAGTACAGTCAACAGAAAATGTAATGTCATGACAGCACATAGTGAGATGTGATGTCACTGACAGGTATATATCCGGAGTAGTTAGTGGATGTGGCCGTGTTTGCACGCACAGGTTATACATCACAACGTTTATTTAACTGTGTTTAACTGCTGCTATAATGTCACAGAAACACTGTTAAATGTGCTTACAACTGGGTAAATGAGCCTGCAGTAAAAACATTCATAAAGCATCACAGGTGTCAAACTCTGGACCATGCACACTATAGTCATGGGAAGTACCACGAAGCCATCCGAGGTGTACACCCTTTCATGGTCCTGAGACTACACCTTATACCATATGCATTTCACTGTAATGAAGTGGCCTTGTGAACATATGTACAGTGCATTGTAATGTACTGTAGTTTTGTAAACCAACACATTCCAGTCTATAGATGCATTACTGTTACAAACTAATATGAAATATATATATATATATATATATATATATATATATATATATATATATATATATATACATACATATATATATATATATATATATATATATATATATATATATATATATATATATATATATATATATATATATATATATATATAAGCATCTATGAACACACTTTGTGACACAGAAGCACTCCAAAGGAATTGGAGTGTACACAAAACACATGCAGCTCTGGTATCATAACAATTAATATTAACCTAAGTCACCATAGAAGGGGGGGGTGTTGTGTATGTGAAGATTGGGGTGGGGGAGGAATGATGGGTAATGCAATCATGCCTCAAGGAGGGCCTGGGTTGGATGTCCAGTGAGTGAACTGGAGGGGTATACATGGAGTATGGGGACAATATAAAAAGTTCACAAAGCAAGAAACATACTCATTCATAATGCACCCTGTCATGTCACATTGCAACACCAACTTTCACAAACATATGAACATTAACATGTATCAGACATATGTACGCCAACTGATTGTCACATATGTTGTCAGTAGTGAGGAATGTCTGTAGTACAATGTATATTCTAAACACCATAACAATCGTGCATATCTCAGATGCCGTAGTGGTAAGGTCAGTGACTGTGGTATTCATGGTCCCGGGTTCAAAACCTGCAAGGACTGTTAGGTTATTTTGAGGGCCAGAATAAGGGCTTTTGGATGCAGGTGGATTAAAGCACTCTTAAGCAGTTGTAAGTGGGTTTCCATGTGTTTCGTGATGGTATGCGGCGCTACTACACGGTAAACGGAGAAACACCTCACACATTTGACCTTTGCTTAACGTCATGCAGACCACAGGCAAACCTGCTCACAACCACATAAATGTGCGTTATTCACACTTTCACTACCAGTGCCTACTCTGAGACGTAAAGTAATAACACCTTCCAGGTGTAGAACCTGCAACCATGTATTCCATCCTCCAATTAACCTAAGACTAAACTACCTGGGATGTACCTATCCCAGATGTGTATGCAGACAGGTTAAAACACAAAAGAGAGGAATGTGTTGAAATATATATATATATATATATATATATATATATATATATATATATATATATATCTACAGACAGATACATAGAGACATGTCGATATATACAGGTCTACATATATATGTAGATTTATAGATAGGTTAGAAGCATCTACAAATCTATAGAGGTACAGATAAACGTATGCAATAATGTATATATCTATATACACATACACACACACACACACACACACACACACACACACATATATATATATATATATATATATATATATATATATATATATATATATATATATATACACACATACATACATGTCTGTAGACAGCATCCAAAGTGATCACATATGAGTATAACATGGACCATAGCAATCACATATTCAGACCCCCCCCCCAAACAATATGAACATAACATAGGAAGAGTATATGCCAATACGCTATTACAAATATGTTTTATGGACACAGTCACCAACACAACTTCATTGACTGCAAATATCCATGACAGAATTACACAGACAGCTTTCATTTTGCAAATCTTTATTACATTCCAATGTATTGCCAAAAGGATTCAAGGACTAACAGTACCAGCATGCTATACAGGAAGCATTTAATAGTGCCTTAATGAATCAGCCTGCATTTACCATAGCATTAGTCCACTAAGGGATAGGTGTTCACACAGGGAAAGAACACCCACACATATATAGATGTTGTATAAAAGGGGTTCCTACACACCTGCATGTGCTATATACACCCACCAACATCGACCTCACAACCGAAATAATTACATCAATACATACTGTCATACCATAACCAATTATGCAACTGCTGTACACCATCTGCTGAAACCTTAACATACCTGGACACAGACACACTAACGTGGCCCTATGTGAAATAGATACTGTTATACAATTGAGCAGCTGCTGATGTAACAGGGTTTGTATGAACTAATCCTGTTTCAGAGGGTTGAAAGGTCCGTACACCAGGAAGTTTTACCGAGTACTGATTATCAGCACAGTATGATACACAGTAACACCAAACTAAATATGTCTGGTAAACACACTGTAAACCCCCTAACATTATATTCATAACTATGCAGTCTTGAGCTGGTCAAACAACCTGGCCAGACTGACACATATGCAGAAGTATTAGGTACAGACAAACCCTGCACAAGTAGCAATGTTCAGAAATATAACAACAGTACTCACATTTAGACCAACTCCACTAAGCATTACACACAATATATTACTGTTCGTCTCAGTACAGCTATTGCAATGGATTCCAAAAAAACCTCCACGCTGTCTTCATCACAAGTAAGGCAAAGGGACAATGCCCAAGTGGAGGACTCAATTATACTCCACTGTAGCCATGATATTGGCTAAGGCAGTGGCAGCGCAGCTGATGTGCATGTAATTAGCTACTTAGGAACACCAATTGGCCATCGGGATAGCACATGTTACTGATCTGTAACTATAAAAGGTTGCCTTGTCACACATTCAAACCATCTGTATCTACATGTAGGATAGTACAAAACATGGAAAGACGAACCGAAAACGAGTAGTACACTACTTAACAATACCTCCGATTAATAAGACGGTATGTATAACATTTAGTATGTTTGTGTATGTAGTATCTGTACTGCAAGAATTACAGTGTAATCAATACATATAGTGGAAATAGCTAACTTGTAGCGATGTATTGTTGAGCAGTAGTAATGCTTGTAGTATTCTATGTGTGTACTGTTGTAGGTCACACAGCACACTCGACATACACCACAAGGGATGTTATGGGCTTGGAACCCACCATTTTGCTTCCAGCCACTGTCAGTGTCAGGAGTGGTCCAACAAGTATGTGCTATAACAGGGGATTGTATATGTTGTTATATTGTAACAGTCGACATATGTATGGGTGTATAAGTAAGATGAACATGTTAAAGGTGGGCTTACCGTGCAAATATGGCATGCATTGTGGGATATTGTGCCAATAACTGTGTAAGGTACAGTTGTCTAGGCAGATCTGTATTCTATTTTACATAGCAGTTCTGATATGTTATGCAAACAGTTTGTTTGTGTCTTTCGGCTTTTCCCGGTTAGGGGTCACCACAGCAGAACTCCGGTCCGCTAATGATTGACAGTAGATTTTTACGTGCTGGCTTTCCAGGCCTAACGCACAACCTTCACTGAAGGAACACCCATTCACGCATATCGATACACAGAAGACGCTCTAACTGAGAATTAAACGGGCAACGTCTAACTGTGAGGCGACAACATCTATTGGCAATTACAATACTCAATGACAGGATACATAGCATTAGTATTCATCTGACAGGTTAGCAGCATGATAGCAAAGATAATTGGAAGAGCCAGGTAACTATCCATGCACATAACACATGTAATATCCACCTCTCTACTATCGTTTGCAAGCAATAACAACTGTGCATGTGTACATGTTATGCAAATGTGTAGTGACCCTTGTTAAAGGGCTTGGCCAAATGGCTATGTGCACACCTACATAGAGTGGCTATTGAGAGTACAGACACACTGGTTGAACTACCAGGTTTGTGTAGCCCAACCTAACAGCTGCTTACACATATTGCATGTAAGGTAGTGCACAGCACTGGTAATGAAACAGGTTGCATATCATCTTTAACTCCAGTGTAACATCTGCAGTAGGAGTGTAAGATGTAGGAGACAGCTGCCCATGTGTAATAGCCGCATCATAGATGATAGCTCACATTATCTGATTATATCCTGATCATGTTGATAGTGGCATTAGAGCCTATTGATACATGACTCTGTTTGGGGAGTGGGTGTCTGTGCCCAGCAGAGCTCATGGTCCTGGTGGATATGTGAGTATATACCCAGAGAAGGAAACAGGCCTGTAGACACATGCATCATCTGTAATCAACTAACAGGATGTGATGTGCTCCTCAGAGGAGGTTTGCTGCCAGGGGTAGCTACACTGCTTCCGTAATAGCCAGTGCTGTCATGTTCATAACACAAATAATTACATGTGAGCATCACTGTCTATAACATCTTCATAGGCAATACGTAAACTAAAGACAGTACTTGGCACTTGTAGTACTGACTGCTCATACAGGCATGTCCACTAGTCAGCTACTGGTGTCTCCTAATGTGAGCTTTGTGTATGTTGCCATCCTGGGGGAATGTAATCTCCATGCCATGTACACTGCTAGACCCACCTAACAACTTGCCCCACACATTGTCTGGGATGCAGCTACAGGGGTAAGCTGGACGGCAGCCCAGTCTACAGCCATGACTGGACTGGACAGTCATGAGGTGTAGGTTAACACATGCAGCTCATCGACACAACCAACACTTACCCTTACCAGAACACAGTAAGGACAGCCACACACACTACCGGTAATCACACACATTCACAGATGCATCTAAGTATCTGGCCGAACAAGTGACACCAATATACACAAACTGTATGACATAGTATGCATAATTGTGCCACACCTCTGAACACATGACTGGAAACATGCCCAACAGTACTCATTTGTAAGTGGAAACCCTAGCACTATGTTACATACCGACCTATACGAGGGCATACATACTGTCAGCTGCCTGTCTGACATGATTAGCCACATACTCATACACTCAGACCACCTATTGATATATACACATGGCTCTAGCATATTCCATGTTATTGTGCAGGACCTGTGATGCAGTGGCCTGGGCAGCATGGAAACACATGTAGGAACTGTCAGGTCTTGTAGGCCATGCAGGTATGTCCCAAGGCCTGAGTAGCATTCCGCCACTGGCCAGAATGATACTGCAGTACAGGGACAAAAGAATTGTATTCCACAATTGTGTAGTGTAGTGATGCATGTTGCAGGGTATCCAGTATCTGTCATCCTGGGATAATATGGTTGACAGACTATGATATTTTGCCAGACATGGCCAGCACCTGTCACCCCTGGGAATCTGGATACAGCCTAGGGCTCATGCTTCCCCTATAGTGCCTTCATCATGCACGGCTCAGGTGAGGGTCCACTGCTGTTACAGGGACAGCCAAGCAATACACTGCGGGTCTCGCCACACAATGATATATGTTAGAAACACAATATGGGCAAACATATGTCAATCCCTAACATGGAGAACATATCTGTGCAGTGGCTGAGACATGTTTCAATGCTCTGGAGAGCACACCTGCATGACCATGTAATAACACATACCTCACCTTTTGCCCATTATCCTTTATTGGAACATACGGGCCATAGGTGTGTCCATATTCCTGAAGGATATGTACACCCCCACGCTAATTGCACTTGCATAACATCAGATGCATTATGCTGAGCAGCTACCTTTGTGCCACAGTGGAATTCAAAATGCACCTTGAGGCAGATCACCCACCAGGCCGCGGACATCCCAACTGCCATAATGTGCTGTAATGGGGAAGAATAGGTCTTAGACAGAACAATACTATTGGCTACTTTCAACTACTCCATTATGAACTGTGAAGACTCCTCATGTACCAACACCTGAGCTCAATGCATGTTGGATTCCATTGACCCCACTGACCTGGATCACAGTAGTCACACAAACAGGGCTAACAGTATGCTACACATAGTTAGTCTCCAATGCCAATGTTATGTTACCTAAGAGCAGAGTGGTGAGTGCCATGGCACCTATGCAGATGGACAATGCATGTGCAAATGCTTAATACTACACAAATGAAACCTAAGCAGTCACATATGTGCAGTGATTGTACCATTGAAACAGAACCAGTAATCAACCCAACACAAACAAGTAGGCAAACTGGTGGTATCATGCTTTAAACTGTATCACAGAAGGTAGTAACTGTTGCAAGAGTGAACACACATGAGTGTAGGTAATCCCTGTTCAGCCTCAGTAAGATGCAGATACACCATATGAAACCATGCAAAGCTACCATGAAACCAATCAGCCACATATTATGAGGCCAAGCACAGAGCATTCTATAGCTGTGTCATAATTGTAATGGCAACGACAAGACCTGCCGTGCTGCACAGCACTATGGCATGGGAAGTACTGCACCTACAGAAATAGCACCCGCCCATCCTGATAGGGCCTTGGAGAACCTAAACCCACTTCCACCTCCCCCCACCCCAAACAGGTACGCTTAGTAATATATCCATGTACACTACAGGGCCCCTGTACTAACGACTATGCAGGTACAAGCTGCACTCTCTAATGCCATACATACAGCTTTAATGGGACATGTTACCATCCCAAGGTGTATCCTACACAACTGTAAGAACATTCATCTATCCACATACTCATCATGCTCAATCATAGCTCCATGTCAGGCTGTGTACACACCGAATGGTGCACAGCAACAGTTATCACACTCCACAAAGGGGTAGGCACCATTGATAACAGGACATAGTGCACAACTACCCTGCTGAGTCTGGTCTGTATGGCCATGAACCATCATCAGTGTAATTGATGTACTCAGTACAGATGTAGATGACAGTAGGGTTGATTCACATTGCATATCATGACCTTGCCAGGTCGTATGACAGCATCACCCATACTGTGTTCCAGCTACACTCAGTAAACTAGGTGTATATACCTATGTCACAGGAGTGTTTGGCAACTGGACTGCTGGCAGAACCCATACTACAAAGGATGTCCGACGAATACATACACATCAAACCACCAACAGGCTTGTTGGCAGTTGGTGAAGCACCCACCAAGAGAAGAAAACGCTGAGAGAAGAAAGGAGCCACTTTTGAGATTTTAAGTATTTTTCCTCTGTTTATTTGCTAAGTGTTTCTGCATAGCCGCCTATTTTGAGCATTTTCTGGCTTATTAAACTTGATTTCTGCATTAGTAACTGTATTTAGAGCACAATCTGGAGCTGTTTACTGAATTTCCTGTTAGCACTTATTTTTAAAATCATTTTTTTCCTCAAAACTTGCATTTTATCTGTCTTTGGCCTAGCACTCTTGTGTGGGGTCATTTATTGCACTGTTATAACTTGTTGATACTTGTGAACCTCTGCTATCTCTGAAAAAAACAAAAAAACAAAAAAATCTTGCTTTTTCCCCACTTTTCTGAGATTTAAAAAAGTTCAGTTACAGGCTTGCTGTTCTTGAACTGTTTGTAAGTTTCTTGGAGGCCATTTTTTGCTTGGGCTAAAGGGAAGTCTCTCAGTTGATCAGTGGCAGTGAAAAACATTGAGCAGCCTGCCTGCCCCTGTGGGAGTGGTTACTGACTTGAAACTGTAGTTTTATTGGCCATTTTGGGTCAATTCCAAACTCCTTCATCTTCCTCTCTTAAAACCTGGTTGCCTCTTGGTTTTGGCATCTTTTCAGGCTTGTTGGCTGTTGGTGAAGCACCCACCAAGAGGAGAAAATGCTGAGAGAAGAAAGGAGCCACTTTTGAGATTTTAAGTATTTTTCCTCTGTTTATTTGCTAAGTTTTTCTGCATAGCTGCCTATTTTGAGCCTTTTCTGGCTTGTTAAACTTGATTTCTGCATTAGTAACTGTATTTAGAGCACAACCTAGAGCTGTTTACTGAATTTCCTGTTTGCACTTATTTTTAAAATCGTTTTTTTCTCAAAACTTGCATTTTATCTGTCTTTGGCCTAGCACTCTTGTGTGGGGTCATTTACTGCACTGTTATAACTTGTTGACACTTGTGAACCTCTGCTATCTCTGAAAAAAACAAAAAAAAACAAAAAAAAATCTTGCTTTTTCCCCACTTTTCTGAGATTTAAAAAAGTTCAGTTACAGGCTTGCTGTTCTTGAACTGTTTGTAAGTTTCTTGGATGCCATTTTTTTTCTTGGGCTAAAGGAAAGTCTCTCTGTTGATCAGTGGCAGTGAAAAACATTGAGCAGCCTGCCTGCCCCTGTGGGAGTGGTTACTGACTTGAAACTGTAGTTTTATTGGCCATTTTGGGTCAATTCCAAAGTCCTTCATCTTCCTCTCTTAAAACCTGGTTGCCTCATGGTTTTGGCATCTTTTCAGACTTTTTGGCTGTTGGTGAAGCACCCACCAAGAGGAGAAAATGCTGAGAGAAGAAAGGAGCCACTTTTGAGATTTTAAGTATTTTTCCTCTGTTTATTTGCTAAGTGTTTCTGCATAGCCGCCTATTTTGAGCATTTTCTGGCTTGTTAAACTTGATTTCTGCATTAGTAACTGTATTTAGAGCACAACCTAGAGCTGTTTACTGAATTTCCTGTTTGCACTTATTTTTAAAATCATTTTTTTCTCAAAACTTGCATTTTATCTGTCTTTGGCCTAGCACTCTTGTGTGGGGTCATTTACTGCACTGTTATAACTTGTTGATACTTGTGAACCTCTGCTATCTCTGAAAAAAAAAACAAAAAAAAAAAAAATCTTGCTTTTTTCCCACTTTTCTGAGATTTAAAAAAGTTCAGTTACAGGCTTGCTGTTCTTGAACTGTTTGTAAGTTTATTGGAGACCATTTTTTGCTTGGGCTAAAGGGAAGTCTCTCTGTTGATCAGTGGCAGTGAAAAACATTGAGCAGCCTGCCTGCCCCTGTGGGAGTGGTTACTGACTTGAAACTGTAGTTTCATTGGCCATTTTGGGTCAATTCCAAACTCCTTCATCTTCCTCTCTTAAAACCCTCTTTTGCGCGGTTTTGCGCGTTTTTGTGATAGTGCAACAGCGGGCAGCGCCGCCTAATTGGGTTTAAACTATTCCTGGCTCCACAAACTCTGCTCTTCACTTTTTCCCTTAGAACTGCTCTATCTCTCAATTTAAACACTATATTCTCATTCTAAGGCCCTTCACTGGTCCAATTAAGTAATCCTACAAGTTAGCACTATTAAACCATAAGTACTAGTTACTCTTATACTCTCTACGATTACCCTGTCCTCTATTGGTCCATCTTAAATTCAGTTTCCCTATATTACTCTAGCATGTCCAAAGGTCAGTTAATGGTTTCCTGCCAGTCCAGCTGGTGAATCTGGGAATTTTGAGGCAATGTTACAACTGTCTCATGTACACGGACAACCCTCTCCTCCTCCAAACAGGTTCAAATATATGTGAGAGATGCAACTATTTAGCCATACTGGAGGCTGAGCTCTCTCATCTCAAAACTGGTGTAACCAGTCAGGAGGAGAAGGTAACCTCACACAACACAATTCCAGTATCACATAGTCCCACCACATCAGCGAACCAATCACATAAATATACAAAAACATACTCGGAGGCTCTAAATAAAAATCTACCTAAGCAACAGAGACCTCCAAAGCAGACATCCAAGCAAACGCTACCTCAAAACAAAACACGCACAACACATAGCCCACAAAGTCAGTGTGCCAAGCAGCCACAGCCCTTAAGGCTGAATAACACACCTGATACTCTTGTAATAGGTGACTCTATTGTCAGACACACTGACATCTTGCTCACCAGGCTGAATAAAGAGAAGGTCACGGTGAGCTGCCTGTCGGGTGCTAGGATCCGCCACATAACGCGAGCACTCAGGTCACTCCAAAGTAAATACAAATATGACTTAGTCATTGTACATGCTGGTGTAAATGACCTGAGATGTACCTCCCTGGACTACATGAAAAGAGACATAGAGGAGCTCTCTGATCATGTAGCCCAGGCTGGTATGACCCTGACCTTGAGCAGCATCTTACCCTCACCTAGAATGATGCCACAGTACCAAGACAAAATGATCGATTTTAACAATGGGCTAAAATGTTGGTGTCATTCAAAGAGGATCCAGTGTCTGTCAGCCTGGGATGACATGCTTGACAAGCCACAAGAGGGATGGCTTGCACCTGTCACCACTGGGCTTTCAGCTATTGGCAAAGGCTCTTGCCACCCCCATAGTGCCTTTTTTAGGCAAGGCTCAAAAGTCAAACCCACCCCCATAGACATCACAAGGAGCAAGAAACTAAGTGTAATGCTGCTTAACGCCAGAAGTCTTAACCTCAAGATGCACGCACTCGAAGCTCTCCTCAGTATGGAGAACATTAATATCTGTGCAGTGACAGAAACCTGGTTCAAGGCTCCAGAGAGCACCCCAGCACTACCAGGCTATACCTCATATCATGCTTTTCGGCCCCAAAACCCGGACCGAACCACAAAAGGAGGGGAGTTTCCATATTTATCAAGGATATCCACACCTCCAGGTTAGTGGCATTGCACGAAGTATCGGAGGCCATCCATGTGCAACTAACAGTGGGCAAGACTGCTTTTCAGTTTATAGCATCCTACAGACCACCCTCTCAAAGTCAGGAATCCCACTTGGCTTTCCTGAAAACATTGGAGAACATGAAGATCTCTCTGAACACCATTATATTGGGTGACTTCAACTACCCAAACATTGACTGGGAGCACTACTCAAGCCCCAGCACCTTAGCCCAAAGGTTCCTTGAATTTATAAACTCAAATGCTATGGAACAACTAGTCACCATTCTCACAAGAGGGGACAACATACTAGACCTGATCATTACCAACATGGGGACTCTATGCTCCACAGCAGAAGTATATCCCTCATTGGTAAGATCAGACCATAAATTAATTTCACTGGATGTCCACATGACCCCACCCCAGCCCAGAAAACCACAGTGAAAAACTTCTCAAAAGCGAACTTCTCACTTCTCAAAACCGAAGTGGAATCCTTCAAGGCCCCAGGGCCAGTGGAAACTATGGCCCAAACTGCAGAATCCTATATAAACACATTCTACGGATATCTCCAGGAATGCATGGATCATGCCATCCCAAACAAAACCAAGACCCAATCACCCAAAGGCAGGCATCCAGTCTGGTGGACCCCTGCCATAAATAAACTGTACAACAGAAGGAGGAAGCTACTACATGATAGAGCAAAATCCCTAATAGGGAAGGCATCTCTGATTAGTACTAGCAAAAAATTATGATCCCTCATAAAATCCTCCAAGGCCAGCTTCGAGAGAAAAATTGCACAGGACACCAAAGACAATCATAAGGCTTTTTTCAGTTATGTTAGGAACCTGGGATGCAACTCCCAGACTTGTTCTGAGTTGATTCTAAATGACAAAAAATACACTGAACCCACAGACATCGCCAATATCCTGGCAGACAGGTTCAGTGCAAACTCCCCTCCCAAAAGAGCAAGTATCTATCCCGGCAGAGGGCTGCCTCCCAAACATCTCTGATGCTCAGGTGAAGGCTCCCCTCCACAAAGCAAAAAAACTCCTTCCATGGGACCAGATGGCGTCCCAGGTTGCATCCTACATGAACTCCAAGAGGAACTAATCCCTCAAATAAAACAGCTATACAATCTCAGCCTCACTACAGGATATGTGCCCACAGAATGGCGTACGGCAACAGTGGTCGCACTCCACAAAGGTGGAGCCTCTACGGACCCTGGAAACTATCGCCCCATAAGCCTGACTAGCTTAGTCTGCAAGGCTATGGAGAGGATCATCATGGAGCTCATAAACAAAGACATTGGGGGACCCACAGACACTAGATCCTAGCCAGTTCGGCTTTGTCAAGGGCAGATCCTGCCTTTTGAACCTGGTTGACTTCTTCAAAACAGTCACCAAAGCCATAGATGAAGGGAAGGTAGTCCACACAGCCTATCTGGACCTTGCAAAGGCATTTGACACAATACCCACTTTCGGCATCATAGATAAGCTATCCAGCTTATATATAAACCCTATGTCACAACATGGGTCCCAAACTGCCTCAAAGACAGAACCCACAGAGTGAGAGTTGCTGGAGCCATGTCAGACTCGAAACCAGTCACAAGTGGCATCCCACAGGGTTCTGTCCTGGGACCACTCTTGTTCGGTATATACTTTTCAGGTACAGGCAACGTGGGAGGACTATGGCTCACCAAGTTCACAGATGACTGCAAACTGGGCGCCATAATCGACTCTCCACCTGACACAAACATCCTTCAAAAAGGTCTGACAGAGACAGATAACTGGTGCCAGCACCATGGTTTAAAGCTAAATGCCAAAAAATGTATAGTCATACCCTTTGGCAAAAACAATGTGCCCACAAATTACCACATAGGTGGAAACCCATTAAGTACAGAGAAAGTTATTAGGGACCTGGGGACCCAAGTTGATAGCAATCTCTCCTTTGAAAACCACATTGCCAAAGTGGTTAGAAAGACCTTCTACATAGCCCACCTCATCATGAAGGGTTTCACATCTAGATCAAGAGAAGTAATCGTGCCCCTTTATTCATCCCTCATCAGGCCCATCATAGAATACAATGCCTTTGGGATGTACCTTACCCAACACCTGCAGCAATTAGAAAGACCCCAAAAGTATCTCACCAAGAGGATCAAGGGTCTCAAAGAGATGCCATATGCTGCTCAGTTAAAAAAACTCCAGCTCTACTCAGTTGCATACCGCCTACTTGAGGCGATCTGTGCCTGACATAAAAAGCTATGTCAAATCCAGAATTAATAGACATGCTCCACCTCAGTAAATCTAAATCCCTTAGAGCCACATGCTCGAGGGACTTGAACCTCAGCACAGAAATAAATAGAACTTGCTGGAGGGACAGGTTCATAACCCAGAGGCTCCCTTCGCTCTGGAATAGAATTCCAGTTCATGTGAGGCAGAGCACCTCACTGAATCTCTTCAAGAAGAATCTCGATAGGTGGATGGGGGATCATAGGTTTGTCCCAGGGATTACTCCTGTGTCACTATTAGACAGAGGCAAAGTAAACTAAACCTTAAAAAGGGCACAGTATACTCAAATCAAGGGGTGGCGTAAGCCATACAGAATCGGGCTAGGCTTATAATTGCCCAGGGCAGATAGCCTAGTATGAACCTATGAACCTATGAACCAGTGCCAGCCACAGTAATACAGGGGTAATTCCTGGTATCTATACCACATAGACTAACACAGAAGGCATCAGCCTATTGATGTCTGCAAATGACTATGAACTAGGAGCAATAGTTGACTCATTGTATGCTGCGTTCAACATACAGAAGGGCCTTAGTGTGTCAGATGTGTGGTGTGTGGTGCATGGCCACATTCTGACAGCTAAGTATTGCATTGTCATCCTGTATGTTAGAAACCCTGTACCCATAACTACTACCTAAGCAGTGGTCAGCATAATGGCAACTGTGTGTATGAGATGCAGATGGACAGTACTTCCCTTTGATAGTTACATCACCACAAAAGACAGGTAGCTGTATGTGGCACCCTAATCATGACAAGGTGCCATCCAGGAATATAGAGATAACTGCTCAGCTATACTCAACTCCCATGTGGCCCATAATAGATCACATATTTCCTTTAAGGGTTATTGCCCATGTTTACATGGCCTACACTGCCCTTCACAATCCCTAGCTGCACTATGTAGCATGCAGCCTACCCTGAATAAAGCCATGTCCAACCCACAGGTGTTGGACATGCTACACTTAACACATCCTGATCTCAAATAAACACATACGTCATGGACATCCACCTGTCTAGTGCAAGGATCACAACATGCCTGACAGATCCCTGTCCCATACACTTAACATAGTCTTGCCATACTATGCATCCCTGTCCAGCAGATTTGCACATCACCCCTCTCTGTGACATGGTGTAATGACCGCATGCCAAACATACCAGTAACCATGTGTATCAGTTCTGTGACACTGCTTGAACTGGCCACTGAATATTACCTGTCTGTTGCCTACAGCTAGGTAACCTGTCTGCCTAGGCTCATAAATGGCCCAGGGCATATAGTCTACCACATCACTATGACCATACATGCCATAGTTGATACCCAACCCTGGGAATACCATCAGGCTAGCTATTGTCCCATGTGTTACACAGGTAATACATGGCAGGATACTACACAGCTGTACAGTGCCATGTAGATGTATATGACAAAACACATACATGCTTGCAAGTCTGCAGGGTCACATGTCATGTCCCTAATGGCTATGTATGACTATATATGTGGCATATACACAGCATTAAGGTCGATTGCATTAATGTGAACACATCCAGGCATGTGCTGATAGGTAAAGACACCACTATAGGCAAACAGACATGCCCACATCAATACAACATCCACATGGTGTATGAGCAATGTCATCACATGACACACACATATATGGCAATAACATCACATCACCAGTAGGTGTCAAATGTGTGTGACTTATACATGTCAGTGGTGTTAGTGTCATGTAGATTGGTTTCTTGTTTATTGTTTATTGTCTTATTGCTTAATTGCGTTATTAGTTAATTAATGACTGAAGATTTTAAATATGAGTTGCTGCCTGGAAGCTCGTTTGAATTCATTTGGTTGTTTGTATTTTCTGAAGAAGGAGGGCTGAGTCCTTCGAGCGAAGTTCATTAAATCGGTTTTAAATTTGATTGGGAGTTTGTACCTGTTTTGTTTAAAGTTTAATACTCCACGGTTTACGTTTTCGTTCATTTTTTGTTTTTTAGTTTTTTTTTTTTTCTTTTTCAACAGTGTCATGTAGATCTACAAAGATGTATTTGTAAATGTAATAAATGTGATACACATGTATGTTCAGCTGTACTGCTGTACTTCTCTGTGAGTTACTGTGACCTGTCTTCATCATTATGTCTTCCAGGTATGCCCTGTACCCACCTGCCACCATACAGCTGCTTAGAGGATGAGGTCCTCGTCCCATACCTCCTTGACAACTACATGGTGCTCTTCAGCCATGTACCACAGGATGCACAGCAGCAGCATGCCCTGTGGGAGGAACTCTGCAGGAGGGCAAATGATGTTGATGGTCACAATCGCACCTATCAGCAGGTGCGCTGACACTGCACTGACCAGATAAGATGGGTGAATCAGTATGCAAATGCAATCACCAAGGAACAAGGTGCAACAGGTGGGGGGCCACTCACCCAGCCCCCACTCACACGTACCGAGGAACAACTGGCCAACCTGGGGAAACCTGCAGGCTTCCATCCACAAGCGTTAGCTGGTATTGTGGAGGTGGGTGTCTCTCAACCACCGAGCCTGGAGTTGCCTGGTAAGTCACTACTGCACATAAAACACAACCATATATCACATAGTTGCATGTGTTTACTGTACAATATGTAATGTAACATCATATGCAAGGCATGTATGCACACATGCCACATACTATAGTCTGCTACTCTATGCACAGATTTGCATACTCCATAGGATAGTGTATTGTACTGGCTTATCTGCTAACATAGACATTGCACCCTGTAGCTACCACACATGTGTGGATAATCTTACTGCTATGACACCTCTGTTTAGGTACCTCTGGCATTTTGCAGTGACAGCAGCCTGTGTCAGGTGAGATTGTTGTTATTTACCAGGCTTGATACTGCACGGAACATATTAATTGCATGCTATCTGCCATAACACACATACACATAATTTATGGTGGTCCTGGTAATGGACACTGGTCAGACCTGCAATGTATCACACTGTTTACCTATGTGAAACAATTGTAGACTATATGAAACACCTACACTAAACCTTCCAAACTGTCATTGCCAGATGTGTGGATAACAGTGAGTACAATGGTGGAGGTGTGTTCCACTGTAGGGCCAGGTACTACATATCAGCATTACACATGTTGAGAATATGAATAGTACTGTACAGAGAGCATATGTGTGCACACACACTTAATATGTTGGAGTTGGAGTATGCCCGGCCCACAGGATACACCCTTGTGGAGTATACCCTTGCTATGAATGTCACACACTGTCATATGCTATCATACATGTCCATGACATGTAGTGGGCTGACTACAACACTGGTCAACTATCCCGCAAAACAAGTCTCACATCCCATACATACCACCCTTTGTCTGCATAACCCTGTCCTCAGTGGAGCATATGACATCTATGGGTGTATGTCATATGGGATAACACTGACATGTGAAAGACGATGGCCATCACAACCATTGGACTGCACATGTGTACACATGGCCATGGAGGATGGCCAGAGACATGAAGAAAAGCACACAGTAGAAGTGATGTACATGTGTCTACACCCTGTTGTACATTGGCTCGACACAATACAATTATGGCCTTTTGTAATGGTGCTATTGCAAATGTGAAACACTAAACATCAGACAGATCTGTGCACAGCTTGTATAGGCATAACATGAAACCGCCTCATAAGACGTCCTGAACATTTATAGTGTGTTACGACATGGAAGCATACACCTATACAGTATCCAAATACATACATGTGTTGCACAACATACACATATATCCACATCCTGCCACAGATACAGTAGATTCACCTTGCTGGTGTCAGACATCACTGTCATGCCTGCTCCTCACGTGTGTGAGGTACACAGATGGCATGTGGGATATAGAGAACTTGTATGTTAGCCATGTGTGGACATAGTTGGCAGGTATCAGTAATATGGTTGCAGATGTGCAAGGGTGTCACCTTATACCCTTCTGTAACCTGTGTCACACATTCAACATTAGGTTTTATTGTGTATACACCTTGATGACATGGGTCACATTCCACATTAGATATGTAATGTATGTAAACATAGTCATGGCTATGAACCGTGCTAGTAGCTCACACTGTATAGCAATTGTGAAGCCACATGATGCCCTGCAATGGCTATGCACATCAGCTCAATGTGCATTATGTCCCTGCATATATGTAGGGTGGACAGACAACATTGCATCAGCTGAAGGCCCATGTTAGTATAACATGTACCTGCATTGGGACACCATTACCGTACTGTAGATTGGAAAGGACACCATTGTGTTACACATGTATGCATGTCATTCAACACCTCAGCAGAAGACATGTCATACTATATGTGATTGGCAAGGTCATACGCCACATAGCAGGCTGGTGTACTGTACACTTGTGCTGGTCTGTGGCACTATTGCAAAGTAGGGACAGCCATGTCAAATATGTTTTTACAGCCACATGCATAATGTCTACACTCAGCTCAGGGGTAGGCAGAATAATGTTGTACAGACATGCACTACTTTGGGGAGATATGCAAGCTAGGGCTCAGGAAAACATAGTATGCATTCGACATACCCTACTGCTTATGTCCTCACACATAGGAGTGGTGGCCAACACAAAGCATCAGTGGCAGATGTACAAAGGTTGGCGATGGTCTGCTAACATGTGGTGCATGTTGCACACACCATGGCAGTGCAGTGCAATGATGCAAAGTGCATGCATTGTGTTGCAGGTATGGGGCATAGGCTACTAACACAAAGGGTGCAATACAGGTATGTATGCTAACCACCACTATAATTATGTAAGGTGCATGCCGTATGGTATACCACATGCATGCTGTTGTGTGCAACTCAGGGATGTATGATGACTACCACTATAATTGCCTAAGCTGAAACTATAATTGTCTAAGCTGAATGCCATCCGCCATATCACATGCATGTAGCATGTGTCTGTGTGTGTGTGTGTGTCTGTGTGTGTCTGTGTGTGTCTGTGTGTGTGTCTGTGTGTGTCTGTGTCTGTGTGTGTCTGTGTGTCTGTGTGTGTGTGTGTGTGTGTGTGTGTGTGTGTGTGTGTGTGTGTGTGTGTGTGTGTGTGTGTGTGTGTGTGTGTGTGTGTGTGTGTGTGTGTGTGTGTGTGTGTGTGTGTGTGTGTCTGTGTGTGTCTCTGTGTGCCTGGTATAACTTGTAATGTACAGTTCTTGCCTTCCCCTCACAGGTGTTGATGTAGGTGCATTGCCCTCCTGTGGTCCACCTGATGTTAGTGTCACCACAGACTCTAGCAGTGATTATGATAGTATGATTGAGGCACAGGCAGGGTTGTCAGGGGCTGAATCTGTGCCATTGGTTGCCATTCCACCAGTCTCCCCCTCATCCTCACACAGAGTTCCCCTGCCTGCACATACCCCATCACCACTGCCCATAGAGGAAAAACAGTTGGCGGGTTTTAGCATGGAACAGGGAAGTGTGGTGACTATGGAAAGTGTACCTGCACACCATGCTCCCAGTCAACAGACAGGTAATGTCCTACATAGACATGAGCCCGGTGCTGCTCGTAGGAGGACCACTGGCCAACATGCCCCTGTGGGTCCAAGCACATCAGCTGGTGTCACCAGACACATGTTTCAGGCTGTAATGGAGCCACAGGCACATGCTGAATGGCACAACAGAGATGGTCTGAGGCTTCAGAGGGTGGCTGTCCATTCATTAACTAACAACATCCAGGCACTTGCAAATGCTCACCATCATCTTGCAGATGTTATGGATAGATGATTTGGTGACATGGTGGGAGCCCTTGACCATGGCATGTCAATCCTCGAGTGTGGAATGTCTGTGCTGGAAAATCTGGTGGGAGCGAGGCATCGAGCATGTGGATGTAAGCCAGCTACATCACCTGTTAAAGGTCTATGTGAACATTCTACTGCACATGCCCCCTTCCCATAGTGGCGGTAGCAGCAGCAGTGCTGCTGGTGCTATGCAGTCTACACCAGGACACAGTAGGCCACATGCACGTGGTCCTGGATGGTCCCAAGAGGGACACGATTCCAGTGGACATGTGTCATCAGACGGTACCCAATCTGGACCTCTGCCTGGTAGTGCCTGTACAACACCTGGCAGGTGCAGGTCACATGGCCGTGGCCTGACATCGTGAACTGTGACACCTGCCTTGTACAGTCTGCAGCTGTTAATATTACCCCTGTGTAGGCCAGCCTCATGCCAGACCTGTGTGCATTCATGCACACACACTAGGAACAAATGTAGGGCACCTCAACACTCACACACATAACATTCACAAATGCCCAATGATATCACAGGCCCTAACATGCACATATGATGTCATCCAATGGCACAGCCTAGGCCTCTGGCAAACATTATCACCCTGTGCATATGATGATGCCTGTGCTGCATCCCTGTCATCCACACCATCGGTGCAGGGACATGTTCATATGGTCTGATGCACGGGGTGAACATACTAGATAGACAATTGTAGGATAATATTGTTGAGTAGCGTTGGCAGGCAGGAGACATAACATGTTTTGCAGTTTTGGAATGCATTTTGTACGTTTGACAGCATGTATCATGTGTAACAACACTAACAATAAGTTGATCCCTGGTGTTCTGCCTTCCTCTTTCAGGTGTACTTGCATGTGCCGGGGGATGTTGGTGTATGCGGGAGTCCCATATGTACATATTGACTACCTACAGGTCAGTATGACAATACCTGCATGCACTTTGTAGCTTCCACATCACAGTTATATTCTCCCATGTTTTAATTATGTTTACTGTTCTAATGATCCAAAAGCATGATAGCTGTGTAGTAAGCTACTGTGTTCAGAGTCGTTGCATCCATAGTGGGTGACATCACAGGTATAGTTAACTGGAGCGCGGAGTGGGTAAAAGTGTGGTATGCTGGATGACAAGGGTAAAGGCCGGTGGAAATAGTGGCATCACGTTGGGAAACAGTAATACCCACTGCCATGACAGCATGCAAACACAGACACACCCACACACTCAGGGAGTCCAGACACAGTAACACACGCTCTGACACACACACACACACACACACACACACACACACACACACACACACACACACACACACACACACATACAGTTGCCAGTGTTTGGATGTCAACCCCTGCCTATGTGCATATCATCATTATAGTAGTACGCAATTACAAGATGTGCCACAGAGATTACACATGTACAGGTAGTTGGAATGTCCTAAGATTGAGGACATTGACAGGGATACTAAAGTGCAGTGAGTGTATGTGGGGAGGGGAGGGGGTCCTTCAGTAGGCTGTGTAACAACAGGTCACACCCCAGGGCGTACGTGTTAACAGGCAGTTAGTATGCCCGTCTACGATTGATGTTATCAACAGGCATGTTGCACTGCTTTGAGTGGATGGGGGGAAGGGGCATTAACATTTCATTATGGTAACACACAGCCTCACTCCAGGAACCAGACAGTCACACACACACACACACACACACACACACACACACACACACACACACACACACACACACACACACACACACACACCCCGACATTCACAAAGATATACACCTATGTCACACACATACAGACACTTTACATATGTGTGGTTCTACCACCTGCCTATGGCTTTCTTTCTACATTTCACTCTGTACTGGTGTCACCAACAGTGTTCAGGAGAGTGATAACATGTGGGATGTATTCCCAACCATACATGACATATATGGACACACATCCACACATGCCAGTACTTTGAGTCAAACACATGGCTATCGCATGATAGGTACTACAGCAGTACAGCACTATCACATCTGGTACAATGCTTACTGACTCTTTTCTATGACAACTGTTCTGATATATGCACAATATATGCACAGGGGAGGTATTACTGTTACAGGTGTCATGGGGTTTGCCTTTGTTGACACCCTTACAGCATTCTACATTGTCTGTCTTCCACTTCAATTAACAAAACTTGACCTTAACAGGTGCACAGGTTATTGTAGGCCTGGTTGTAACACACCAGTGAGCTGTCCTCAGTAATCATTCATCTGCAAAGAAGCCCCACCACTTAATAGTCATGTCTCAACATCCGTCCATACCTCATGTAAGGCTTACTGTACTCAGAGCATATCACCATATACAGTTGGCAATGTTGAGGCTGTATTACAACAGCATGATGTACTAAGACAACAGTCACCTTCAGACATCAGACACTGCACACACATGGAATCTACACAAACAGTAATACATGTACACATATGCGGTCTACATCAGTATGTCAACTAGCAGGTCAAGAGGATACATTCCACATCTTTCCCACGCCATGTGTGAAACATAGCTGAGCATCTGTGGCTTGTAAACATCTCACCCCAGCATGTAGTGGCTATTGTGGTACTAAGGCTAATGTCCAGACAGCACACAGCATGCATGGCTTGCAATTGTTGACATGGGGTATATGTAGGAGCTGTGGCTACACATGGCTGTACATGTCATGAACATATCACCTGTGACTACTCAGGAACATACAATGCAGAGCTGGATTTCCCTGAGTCTGTCAATACAGGCCTTGTGTAGGTCCTATGGTCCTGTTATTTGGGTATTTGTAGGCATTGCATTAGGTGGACATGTCTAAAGACATATATCCCACATGGGGTGTTGTATGATATGATAGGTGTCATGGGTGACCAGTAGAGAGGGGATATTACCTCTGTCAACATAGATATTGAACCTTATGTACTGTTAGCATGCTATTTGCCATGTGCATGTGTGTAATGGCTGTAGCCACCTGTATGTAGAAAGGTAAACAAAAGCTATGGTAATGTGATATATGTTGTATGAGTGTGGGATGTACATATCCAGGTCAGGTATGGTTAGGTCATATCCAACCATGAGGGTGCTGGTTACTG